>NC_087513.1:42762322-43062322 GCF_963921805.1 Phalacrocorax carbo | reverse complement strand
TCTCATATTTCATACTGTCAAGATCATGAAGGAAGACACACTTTCCTTCACACTTTTTAAGAATGTCTTTGCAGAAATAAGAGTCAAGAGACAATTTTCTCTTTAAATGAAAGCTCAGATTCCAGAACCAATTTTTGTGGCAAAGGATGAATTTTGAAGATGCGTAATTCTAGAAAATAGAAGACTTACTAAATTATCTATGAAGTCAGCATTCTTTTCAAAGTCTTAACACCTTTCTAAAAAAGATTATTTGAACATACCTCTAATTATAAAATGATACCAGGTTTTATTAGGCACATTTCTAATTTGAGATATGCATAAACTGCCCAATGAAAATTATAAGCAGCTTTCCAACGAGAGCTGAATCCATCTGTGTTTGTCCAGAAAGATACATACATCTACTTAAATCTTAGTCCAGATAGAGCTTTAGGACTGTGAAAATATGGATGCTTATTAAGGTTCTACTTAACAGCATTGCCAAGAACCAATGTTTCAAACAAAGCTCTAGCTATGACCTGCCAGAAAATGTGACCTTTTACTACTTTCCAGCTGTGGTCTGGAAAGCAACATTAACCAACATCTATCACCGTTAAACATTTAAACAAAACTACATTCTTCCTTTCTCAGATTTTCCTTCTTGCTACCCCTTACTGAAGTACAATGTCCCTTTTCTTCCGGCCCTGCATGACAATGTGCTACTGATTCTCAGAACATGAGACTAAGTCATCACATGGGATGGGGTGATCCCTCTAATTCAGGTAAGGAAGACATCATATTTTTGAAGGCCAGCCTTCTTGAAGAAACACATTTCCTGGTAATTTCACCAGACATAATACTATTGTGGTGTCAGCATAAAGTCAGAAGTCAACACTTTCTTCTGCCCACCACTTCACTTGTATCTTAGTTATTACACTATAGGGAAATGAGTGCTGGAGTCTTCATTTCTGCGCTGGTCACTATAAGCTTTGGGTGGTAATACCTATGCTGGAGGAGCTCTTGAAGAACTGCAGCCCATGGGAGGGACCCCATGCTGGAGCAGGAGGTGTAAGGAGGAAAGAGCGGCAGGAACAAAGCATTATGGGCTTACTGTAATCCCTATGCCCCATCCCACTCCACCACTCAGGGTGTGGAAGAGGTGGAACAGGAGTGAATTTGAGCCTGAGAAGAAGGAGGTGGGGGAAAGTGGTTTTAGTCCTGTCTTTGTTTCATACTGTCCTACTCTATTTTTAACTGGGAGTAAATCAAATTAATCTTCCCCTAGCTAAGTCTGTTTTGCCCATGATGGTGACTGGTGAGTGATCTCCCCCTCCTTATCTCAACCCGTGAGTTTTACTTCTTATTTTTTTCCCCCATCCTGTTGAGGAGGGGGAGTGATAGAGCAGCTGGGTGGGCATCTGGCAGCCAGCCAAGGTCAACATTTACCCCCACCCCAATAATAGTGACTAAACCCCACCAATGGGCAATGACCCAAAAAATCCCTTGCATAGCATGGTGCCCCTTACTCCATCTCCAGCTGTCAGTGAGCAGAGAACACGAGCACGTGTGCCAAGTCGCTGCCTGCCTGTCGCAGGCCCCACTCCTGCCTCTGCCCTTACCATTCAGAAGACAATCCAAACTCAAACTGTGAGAAGGAGTAAGGGACAGCACATTTCCATTTTGGGAGTTTTCCATGTTATCTTCATGTGGTGTGCACACTAACCAAACTGATTAATACCAACAAACAAATAGCAGTTGTCCCAAGGAGCAGCAAAGAAAGATTTTTCCAGGCAAACAAATACAAACATTTTTCAGCAGGCAGAATATTTCACAACTACGTAAGGGTAACATTTTGGGGCAGATATGTTATTGCAAATCCCCAGTATTATCAGCAATGCTTTGGATGTTTTGCTTTGTTTTTGGTTTGTTTTGTTTTTTTTTTTAATATGAATATAGTGTTTTGAAAGGAATCTTAGGGAATATTTTAGGGAAAGGAAGGAATAGACATCTAAAGATCCTTCAAGCTGTAGGTCTTTAAATCCTTCTTGCAATAGAAGATGGGATGAGTATCAGGCATCAGAATGTTGGGGTTGAGAAAGTTATTTCAAACTGAGTCACACCTCCTGTGGTCAAGAAGTTCCACTTGAAAGGGTGTTGGACTAACAGCGTATTGGTTGCTGCATGCAGGTTTTTTTCCCATTATTTCTTCCAGAGAAAGATGATTATAGAGTGGCATATGTAAGAGGGGACACGCTCCCTCCTGTATCTGCTACCTTTAACAACAACCAGTCAGTTTCCATAAAATTTGACAGAAAGTGGAAGTCAAAAAGATACTGAGTTCCTACACTGTTTTTGAAGACAGATATCGAAGCAGAGATGTTAAATTTGATCAGTACCCAAACTGAGAGAAAAGCTAAATGCTGAGTTTGGCTTTTGACACACAAAGAAGAATCCACTCATAACAGAGATGTTGTAACAGAGACTAGATTGCCTTTACCGACCATTCAGACAATCAGATTTCACACCTAACTAGATGCCAGAGGAACCAGCCGCACGCCAAATGACACACACATGCACATCCACATCCACAAATCCTCTATTAAACCAGGCTTCCGAAGTTTTACTGTTCCCAAACCTACTTGAATGTTAAAAACTAATATGGGTTTCTTCCCTTTCTTCAGCAACAAAAGTGCTTTAAGCTCACTTAGACAGCATTTGTATTTGGATTGACCTCAGAAAGCTGGGGGACAGCTTCAAAAATAAAAATATCAAGATGTCAGTCAGCAGTCCCTGAATTATTTGGCCCACCTGATGCAGCTTCAGCCTGCCCTGGGGAGCAAGTAAGTGGGTGTGTAAATGCAAAACATAACATTTCAAGTAATCTGTTTGAGGCGTAACAGCATTTGCCATACTTATTCAAAACCACAGATCATTTCCATGGAGAATACTACAGGACAAAAAAGACAAATCACCCTGCTGCATGCCAAAACCCTCTCCGCCTCTGCGGTAAAGAACTGGAGAAGGATGCAAGCACAGCGATATGCACAGCAGGATGACCTGCATGTATCCCCTCCTATAAATGTTTAAGTAAATACAGGATTTTAATCTCAGTTTCAAACTCATGCTACATACTGCCGTGTGAAGAGACTCTCTTCTTCCATACAAAGTTGCAGCAGCTTAAAGCAGGATTCGAAATCTGATAATTTATGCCACTTTATGCATTTGCTGACAGGAATACAATTCTACAATTTTAAATTATTTCCTGGGGTCGCTATGGCATATCACCTTATAAAACGGGGTGTCGGTATTATTGCCTTGCAATGCAAGAGGGCATTAACACTACTATATCAAATGTGCGGTGTCAACAAGTAAATCATCGGGAAGAGTTGATGAGCTGAAAATTGAACCTACCTTTCAGTACAGCTGGAAGCTCGACAGGCTTGATGGTTACCATAGTAATCCTGTGGCAGTTTCGGATTTATTGCCTTGTACTGCACAGTTATAAAGGTTCTTCAGCTACCTTCTGCACTGTTTCGAGAGTCAAGAGGAATGCTATGATAAATGTCCACTATCCAAAAGATATATTCAAGGGGATGTAATGCAGGAAAGCGGTACTTTAAATGCAAATTACATGCTTTTTGCCCTTTTTAGAATATTAAAGAGCGATTTCAAAGGAATGAAAACAAAGAACTCTGACCTCTGACACCATGATTCTTTGTTGTACGGATCACAATTTTCTGTGGGATTGGCTACTGCATATTTAAGTAGCGTGAAACTGAAAATGAGGTAATAAATTCCACTAAGGATAGTCTGAGTAATGCATCGATTATGAAAATAAGCATACAACAGAGCAATTACTGGAGCAGGCAATCACGGGGTCTTGTTCAGTATATTTAGATCATTCTGTAACCATTAGGAATTAAATTATTTCATTATATCTAATTTACATCCCTTTAAATTTTCTGTAACACAAAAGAATATTGCTATGTGGAATAACTATGATGAGCCATTACTATTCCAATATTCACACACTACACCATAAAGACTGTGCATTAATGTTACCAGATTGCATTAGATTTTAGTTTACCTCCGTGACGGGCTTTAAAGGAAAACACCGATAATTTGCCTTTTATTACTACCCTAAATATTGCCTGCCACTGTGTTCAGCTGTGTCTTGAAAAGAGCAACTTCTACTCTTGTTAGTAAACATCACAATTCATGAAATATTCCATTATATTTTGCTGGATTGTTTGTGTCCATAATTCTCTTTGATTGCACAGCAATAAAAGACTGAGGGAACACAGGCTATCTTTCTTACCAAGTGCAGAAGCACCATGCACTAATTTGTGTATTAGCAATTCCCATGTGGATACTACATTATTGATTCTGCCATCTAAATTCCACTGTTTGACAGGAAGGATATTGTGTGTAGGATTAATAAAATGATTTCCTCAAGCAATAGTTTTTTAAAGCATTGGTTATGTACTTTTACTTCAGAAAAGCTTCTCACAAATGTACATTACAATGTGAAAACAAAATAATTCTGTGGTGCAACATAGTAAATACAAAGGAATACATGCTGTATGACAATGATTCTGTAATACGCCTGCGGATTAAAAGATCAGGCTAAAATTACTTTTAAAGCGCAGAGGGAGATGCATACCTTATAGACGGCTGGTTCATGCAAAAGGACACAACACTCATCTGATTAATTGAGCACATTCTCTATTGACATTGTAAGGTACTCTATCCCAAAGACAAACAGCAGAAGGTTCACATTCTGCTCTTCTTAAAAACACCCATGAATCCTAAATCTTGTGATCTTTGTGCTGCAGAAACAGAGCCCCCTTCAAGTGTTCATTTTTCCAGACAAATTGAAAAAGCATTATCAGAAGAGTCATCTCTTGCTTGTAAGAAAGATACAGGGGGGATTTTGGCTGGCTTGTTGTATTACAGAAACACGAAGACACCCCTACATAGGGTTCTCCATAAAAGATGGTTACACATGAGCAGGTGCCATTTATTTTTGTTAAATCTGGGCTGCCCATTCAGGCTGCTGGGCCTTCACAGACACCTCCCCACCAGGAGAATCTCTTAGCTTTAAAACCAGTATATCTTGAAACAAATATGAACAGAAATGTAAGAACTTCAAAACAAAACAAACAAAACAAACAAACCCCCCAAAAAACAGGGGAACAAAGCAGGCATTACAGAATGTCTAAAATATATATGCACCCCCTCTCTGCCAGGCCTGGTCTGGCTGCAGCTAAAGCAGCCACTAAAATTAAAGGTTCATCAGGTCAGGCTGTGTTTCCTGCTTCCATATCTTCTTTTCCTAACAGCACACTTTTTAATGACTGTGTATGTAGACAACAGGACTGACTGAATGGGGTTCTATATCCAGTAACAGGGGCTCTGTCTCTGGCAGTGGCTCCAGGCTGCTGCGCGGCTTTGGACAGGACAGGGGTATGTGTGTACCAGCCCACTCGCTGACTGTGGGAGCAGCCATACGGGCATCAAACCCCGACCCCTGATCAACCGGACAGGCCACTTGCTGAATCTCATCCCAGGGCTCCCCTGCTTCCTCTCCACATCCTCAGGTTTTCCTCTAGCAGCAAAGGGGATGCAGGAGGTGAACAAGACTGCGTCCTGGTCTTTTCCTTACCTGCGGGATCCACATGCTGACCAGAGATCTGATCCTCACAGCTTACACATAGACCCAGAGGCATTATTTCTACCAAGCTATAATACATTATCAAAACTGCTGATTGTTTCTGTGCATTAATTGCCGTGCAATGGGAAGGAGGTCCTTGCATCCCCCCTACCTGGCACCACACACACCCATGCAGAAGCAGTCTCACCTGTGGTGCTAATGACTTTGTCCACATTTCAATGTAGCAAAAGATAAAGCTGCAGAGGTCACAGAATGTGTTTTGCACTGTATGTTATTATCCTTATAGAAAGTGTGTCGTATGGAAGGCTCTAAAAGAGTTCCCTCAACACCAAAGCCTGGTTAATTCTTCGCAGGAACGACAGGTTCAATCCCACATCATTTCTTCCTTAGGAGCAAGTCCCAGAAAATTCATTTCTTAGTAGCTGACTGAGAAGCACAGAATCAGACCTCATTAGAACTGGAGGTTGACATTAATAAAACATAAGGAGTAGAAAGAGATCAAATATGTAAGACTCAACAGTTGGTAGTCAATGAATTCATGTTGCTCGTCAGACACCATTACATGCTGTTCTAATCACCCCCACCAGGAAACAATTCAATGCACTATATTTTAAGTCACAAAAATATTTATTTCTGTTGTCTATAAAAATGATCAACAAACATAAATGCAACTATATATGTTTCTTTATCTGTCTTATTTCTCCTGGCCCAAAAGCACCTCTACTCTGCAAAGGGCAGGAAGGGATCAGGGATCAATTCTCCTCATTGATTGTATACACCAGCCAATGTTGGGTCCTGTTCTCTCAGTGCAATGACAGCAATGTGACATTTCCAGGCAGCACTGCTTGCCGACATCATGAGCCATTTTAATGTCATTTTCTGTACCTCATTTATCAGCATCCATTTAAATAATGAAGCTGTGAAGGAAAACAGAACTCAACAGGCCCCAGCCTTCGCCCATAACTTTGTCCACCCTTCACAGACTCGGGAAAACCCAGCGCTAAGCTTGATGCAGAGCTTGCTACAGATCAGCAGTCTTATTGAAACGTTGTTTATCATGTTGTAGATAATAAAAATAATAATTTTTTGCAGTGCACATGCGATCACAAGATTGCATGAATTGAAATTGAACGGACAGTAGGACACAGCCTTTGCCCTGCATCAGAAGCTATACAGAAACCATTACCTTTTCCCTCTGCAGGAAAAATGCTGAGACAAGTGAAAAATGCTAGCTTGTGGGTATGGTGCTGCTGACTAGTCAAAATCTTTTGGTTACCTTGGTACGTCAGCACTAACATCAGATGTCGACAGTGAGAAACTCTCAGAAATAGGAGAGCTGGGCAGCAAAATGACACCAGTGTCCAGTTAGAGAAATACCTCATGAAATTTTCTGGTGCTTTGGCTCCCTGGAAGGAGAAGAGGTTGCTACTGAGGAAGGTGGCCTGTGAAGCAAAGAGAAAGGCACAGGGATCTCTTCACACACACATCTACCAAGAAGGATCTTATGATCTCCTCTCAATGACTGCAGAAGACAGAAGGCTTTGTGAGATGGAAAACAGCCATGGGACCCATATCTTCTCTACCGCAAGACCTGAGGAGTCTGAGAACCAAAAAACCCATACTGCCCAGCAATTTAGGGGTAAGTGGAAGGGATGGAAAAATAGCAATAATATATGAACACCAACAAGTCAGTATGGGTTGCTGGGCTAACAGTAATGGGCTGAGGTGTCACCTGCTGGTCTAACTCGCTCATGACCCAGTACTTTGTTTCAACTAAAAAAAAAAAAAAGTGAGATTTGCTTACCGATTTCAAATTGAATATACAGATATACAGATAGTTTCAGAAGTCAACATAAGTAGAAGAGCACCCATTGGAGAAAACATAAACAGATGTTGTCCTGCTCTGATTCCGAACACAGTGGAAAAATATATCTCAATGATGGTTATAAGATTGTTAACTGAAAACTATATTGACTTATCCAGGGCTGTTTTACTGGTGTACCTTAAGCTATTACTATCACACCACAGACCAAAGGAATGCTTCTGTTTCTTCCAAAATGTGGCTCAACATAGGCAGAGTCCTATCCTGCCAGTCCTTCCTTCCTAGCAAGTGAACTATGTTGACCTCATGAAAAAATAAGGCACCTCACCCAAGAATGAGGATTTTCATCATACTTAGAAGACAACCATTTAATGATAAGGTGCTTTCTAGTTCACTTTTTCCAATGGCATGGAAAGGCTAAAAACATCAAAACACATCAGTGGTTCATAGGCAGTTGCCATAAGACACAACCCAAGTAACTTCTTCCCAGGTGATGCAGGCGTCCTCATCAATATTTCTTGTAACACATTTTACATAGAGGTGACAGTTTAGATTGGGGAACTAAGGTAGCAGGATTTGAGAAGCAATCAGCATATGAGCAGAGGCCACGAAATCATTTAGTATTAGCCAACCTCTTGGATTAGTCATAATTCAACAACTAAAATACCAGGCAAGTTCCAGAGCAATTTACATTTTCGCTTCTGGTTTAGATGACAGTGATGGCTGTGATGGAGCAGTAACATTCACAACTGGGAAGAGCACAAAAGGCAAGGTGTCTTCCTTTCCACCACTCTGCAGCCAGTGTGGGATCTTTGATCAGACTTCAAAAGCCTTAACCTGTGCTGTTACAAGCTGAATCAGCACAAGGAGGATAAGGGGTGAGGGAATGAATGGGATACAACTAACTGAAAACCTGCTCAGTTCTGTTTGATTCTGAAAAGATTTCCTAGTAACAGGAGAGTTCAACTCATTCACATTCAAGCCCTGAAAGAGTCTATTTTTTCACAGCATCTTAGCTGCAGTGGGAGAGCAGCCTGGAGGAGTGTTAACACTTTCTTTGTTCTCAGGGCCTGAACTTAGCTAAATTTTCTTATGCAAACAGATTGAGGATTCACTTTTTTTTCTTACTGGCCACCTTTTTTTCTTTTTATCTAGCATGCCTTTCCTTACCAATAGCAGTATGCAATAACTGCCCTGAAACAACAAACAATTATGTAAACATTAAAGAAAATATGCACCATATTTTTGAGTGCATGGCCTTTATACAGTGTGCTTACCAGAAAACAAAGATTTGGTACAAATATTTTACTCAGTGTTCAAAATACTCAATCACCTCAGGATAACATAGTTTCAATTTTAAAAAACCTATCCTGGTGCAACTGACTACTATGTAATTGAAAAAAAGATGGACTCAGCATTTTGGAACTTGGATAAATGAGCAGCTGATTTTTGGACTGCTTACAGCACCAGAATTACTCCTGAAGTCTTCATAACCCACTTAGTTTATTGTCTGTTGATTTTAGCAGACTGTAATTCGGTCGTATAGGAAAAAGAGAAAGTTTCCTATTATGGAAAATATATACTTTTTTTTTGGTTATGGCCTCAAATTGCCATATTGTGCAGTTCCTCTTGCTAATAATAGAGGCAGCTTTTGACAAGTGTAACATGATGTAGCGAGCATCCCTTTGCTATTCTGCCAAGACTGTAAATGCTAAAACTATTATCTCAGGAAGTCAGAAAATACCGAATACCTGAAATGTATTACAAGAATAAAATGCATCCAGTTCCTCAAAGTGGGTCATTCATAAAATTCCCTCAAAATACTTGTAGGGAATTGTTATTTGTGAGGATAATTTGAGCCAGGGTTAGCTTAATGGCACACAGGAAACCACACTGAACGAAGAAACCAACTGGAGGGAGTACTGATTCAGCTGAATAGTAAACTAATATGCTGACCATCTGTATTCAAGGCATTGTGGTTAAATTCCTGATGCTGATGCTTGAGTTAGGAATCACAAATGGGTGATATATGTGTATATATATAGAAAATTTCTTGACTCTGATATATCTAGACAGGGAGACAGTACTTCGGAGCTGCTGGTCTGTGGGTTTGAACAAGTAGGCAGCAATTATAATGATTTAGCATTATGAAGCAGACTTATTCCACAGGATTATGGCTTTCATTAGGATTTGCAAAGATTGTTATTGCTATTCCAGCTCCTTATTGCATATAAACTCATTCTTGAACAAGAACTGTCTTGCCTCCTACAGAAATGTCAACAGGAAAATATTTTACCCCGCCAGTTGAGAAAAGTATAATAAAATAATATTATGCATGTCTCATTATTTTAAGAAGAAACCTTTTATTAGCCTTGCTTTGCAATAACCCTCAGAGTGTTTTAGAACAAGGTGTTAAAAGATGATTGGAGTCACCTTAAAAGGGTTTGGGTCTTTTTGAGAGTTAGGGTGGAAATCAGGTCCTTTAGAAATTATTTTAAGTACTACCAAATATCAAGGTAGTAAACAAAAATAAAGGCAATAGAATTTGATGTACTGGGAAAAAATTGTGCCTGTATGAAACATTATGCACATGAAAGTCCTCCTGAATGCTAGGGGATGAGTCATGCAATGGGAATGACAAGTCGTCTTCTGCACTTCCCTGTGCCATGACTCTTTAATGTCAGCATAACGAGAGCACAGACTAAGCACACAGAAAAAAAGCAAATTTTTTAACATGTTATTCCTGACCCTGACTCTTTAACATACAATTGATTTTTTAAAACTTTATAGTGAAGAATGGTCTGCACTAATAGTTTATGTAACATTACTGATAGAGCAGACCAACTTCCAGACACTTCATACTGTGAGAACACCATGCTATTAAAACCCCAGCAATATTTTCTATTGCTAAAAACGAGTGAAACCCAAAAAAAAATTCAGTGTGAAATTCAACTCCCAGATATGTTAAAATGTTTTTTCCAAGTGTTTTCTTTCTATGCATATAGACAG
Source organism: Phalacrocorax carbo (assembly GCF_963921805.1). NCBI lineage: Eukaryota > Metazoa > Chordata > Aves > Suliformes > Phalacrocoracidae > Phalacrocorax > Phalacrocorax carbo. Next base: position 43,051,841 of record NC_087513.1, on the reverse strand, counting down.
AAAACCTGGGAAAACATAATTGTGGAGTGCAGCACAGACTGGGAGCCACCTGGCTGGAAAGCAGCTCTGTGGAAAGGGACCTGGGGGTCCTGGTGGACAGAAAGCTCAACGTGAGTGAACATTGTGCTGCTGCGGCCAAGAAGGCCAACAGGATGCTGGGTTGCATCAAAAAGGGCATCACCAGCAGAGAGAAAGAAGTCGTCATCCCGCTCTACTCAGCGCTTGTCAGGCCACACCTGGAGTACTGTGTACAGTTCTGGTCCCCGCTATACAAAAAGGATGTGGACAGGCTGGAAGGGGTCCAGAGAAGGGCCACCAAGATGATCAAAGGACTGGGAAGCCTGCCGTACAAGGATAGGCTGGGAGAACTGGGTTTGTTCAGCCTTGAGGAAAGGAGGCTCAGAGGGGATCTCATCACCATGTCCCAGTACTTAAGGGGTAGCTACAAAGAAGATGGAGACTCCCTTTTTACACGGAGTCACATGGAGAGGACAAGGGGGAATAGACACAAGTTGCTCTTGGGGAGATTCCGATTGGGCACCAGAGGAGAATTTTTCACAATGAGGACAGTCAACCATTGGAATAATCTCCCCAGGGAAGTGGTTGACTTGGCCACGTTGGACACTTTCAAGAGTCGGCTGGACAGGGTGCTGGGCCATCTTGTCTAGACCCTGCTCTTCCTAGAATGGTTGGACTAGATGATCCCTGAGGTCCCTTCCAACCTGTGATTCTGTGATATATACATGCTGTGCACTTATTTTCCAAAATCTTTAAAATAAGAACACAAAATGGTGTCATCTGGACATCACCTTCCCTTGTACCCATGAGATTTATAACAAGCTGGCAAAAACCCATCACAAAATACAATGGCTGTGAGCTACTGTTCATTCTCTATCTCATACAATAGATGTTACAAGAATAAAATAGACGACGATTTTAGCTTGTTAGAGCAACTGCTGAGCATCGCACGCCAGGCGTGTAGTGCCCGGACTACAAAGGATGTGCCCCGTTGTTATGGTAACTAGATGACAACTTTGGTGCACACGACTGTTGCTGTCACCTCTGGGACTGAAATCCAGCTTGGCTGGGGATGTGCATCCAGCCCTGCCCCATCACACAACTGCTGGATGGGACCTGGCTGTCAATGCCCCAAAGCAAAGCCCGGGCCCCACATGGCACAGGCAGGGCATTGCCACCCTCCCCTGGTATTCTTATGCCCTCTCCACACTCCCCTGAGCTTGCATAAAAACATGCTGCAGCTGTCAGGGGATTAATGGGTATGGTAGAAAGGACGTGGGCATGACATCTCCAAGTCATCATCTCCAAATATACTCTATGACATCTATGGGCATTTTGGCTGAACTGGAGAGCTAGACTGAATCCTTCATTTTAAACAGAAATAAAGATGTGTAGCACTTCTTATCTTATGCAAAAGATGCAGAAGGCACTTTCTTTCTACTAAAAATAGACACCATTCACTCCACCAAGTCTTTTGTCTCTTTGCCTGACAAAATGAATAGATCCAGTCTATCCCCTGCCAGGGGAGGAGTGTTCCCCTTTCCTCAGGTGTCCCAGCTAAACCCCTTTCCCCACGTCACCTTCTCCACCTATTCATTAGACTGTTGCTATTTTGGTATCTCTGCTAGAGTTTGGATGGTGGGTTTCCTGGGACACAACAGTGCTGTGTTGAGGGCATCTGCTGTGACCTCTTTGCTCTGGGTGTTATCACAGACAACAGCTTCCAGTGTTTAGTTCAGCATGCCTTAAGTAAAGAGTATTTTCTTCATAGTGCTCCACTGCTTTGCCCCCTACTTCTGCTGCTGGCACAAAAGGAGCTACGATGAAAGGCAAAACAGGCCTTGTTTGACCTTGGCCAAGTGTACTTACACACACTCCCTGGCAGGTTTCTAGGAAGTTTGCCTTCGGAAACAGTTAGATTGCCCATAATCAGTGCGACTGCCTGGAATGGGAAAATCACCTTCCCGTTGTACACCTGGAAGTGAGGTGCAGTACGCAGGGATGTCCCGGGGAGGAGACAGCTAGAGAAGAGAGGGTCAGAGTTAACCTGAGCTACCAGCAGCGGGCAGCACTGCTTACCACCATATGGTACACCTGCACTCACATCATGGCTGCAAGTTAGATGTACCTGAACTAACTTTCAACCACTTAGCCCCAGCGCTACTGCTGAGACAGCTCAGTGTGTGCATAGGGATGTTTCCTCGGCTCCTGGGTTTCCTACAAGAGCTATACTGGGACAGGAGCCTTGCTGCACGTCAGTACCTGTTCTTCTCTGAAGGACCCAGGCACAGTCCTGCAGCCATTCAGAGCCAGTGTGATCTTTCAGTGGTGTTACTGGCTAACATGTACCATTTTGGCACCACAGTGCTCAAGCTAACAGATGACTGTCTCAGGATCAGAGGGTAATGGTGCAGCACATATCCTCACAATGTGAGATGTCCTCATTAAAGAAAAGACAACGAGTGATGGTCAGATAGGATGGAGAAGGATGAGGAAGAAAGGCATTTTGTGAACTTCTGCTTTGAGGTATATTTTTAAATATAATGTATTGGCCTTGACTTATTTATGTGAGTAGAGGAATTCCTTGAAGTAAATGGGTAAGAAATAGGACCATTATGAAGATGATGAACACCATGTGAGCTTTTTCTCTTAGTATTACTTTTAGAAATCCCCCAAAACTGCAGTTACTATAAGATAAAGACATTTGAGGTTCCCTGAACCCCTACATTACAGCAGAAGCAAACATTGCACAAATGTACAGCACTAAAAATACCTGCATCTCAAGGCATTACTTCTCTCATAGATTAGCTGTAATAAAAATGTACTGAATTTCAGAGAAAAAAAATAAATCTGCTTTGCACTGTAAGCCTGCTTCTTTGAGTGTGAAAACAGGTAATATTTAAGAAGCTTAAAGTGTCTTTGAGGCACATGCCCCACTGACCTGGCACTGAGAGTGAGGAAGTTGGGGCAGTTGTGTCCACCGTCTTCTGCTGGGTTCTTTGAGACTAAAGCAACAAGTGTACAGAAAGCAAAGATTGATTTACATGCACATTTACCCATTACATGCATTTACCCAACTCAATCTTTTTCAGGCTATGTGTAAATATGCAACAGAAGCATAGTATGAAATGTTACAAAACCAAGTTCTGGTTGTGGCACTGTAAGTTAAAACTTGTATATATTAAAAGTTCAGCTGAGCTGACCTGCTTAGAGCGGCAACAGTTTCTGCCCACAGGATACTCTGACCTCTGGGGTGCAGCTGGTTTTTCCTCTTTAATCTTCCTTTGCTAACACAGATACCACTCTGCTCTTAGCAGAACTTCAGTGATGACCCTTCAACAACTCAGTAGTTTACAGGCATTTTTGTGAGAGCACAGAAACCTGATATTTGAACCTGAGACAACACGCAAGCCTCATCTTAAAATAAACTAGCAAAATTGATAAAAATCAGAGATGGTTGCTTTCCCTTTATTTTTTAACGGAAAGATAGGAAAGATGTCTATTTTAAGCTTGTTTGGATTTGTATTATTTTAGTTAATAGCAGGAAGTTTAATTTTTTTAAAATCAGCCTTCTTTCCAGAACAACACATGCTTATTACATTCCCCTGCATTTTTCGATTCCCATGTTCTTTTCTATCCTACTACTCCACCCTTTTCCTCTTCCCACTTCTTTCCTGCTATGAGAATTAAATTAATTTGCTTCTCTCTGCTGAGGGAAGATTTATAGGAAAAACTTCGGTCTTCACAGCACACTGTAAGCAGGTCCAGGCTCACTCTGACCTTTGCTGGTTGCTCAACCCATGCTTAAAGCACTCTCTGCCTCTGACTCCCAGTTTCACACAGGGCTATAATAAGTGCAGCATCTTCGTTAAACCTGTGCATCCTGGCTGAAAATGGAAAGGTAGTCTCCAAGACAGGCCCTAGTCCATTAAGAACAGTAGGATCAGGACCTCGACGTGTAGAGCATTAGTGTGATATCCTCCTGGTACTCCTTCCTCCCCAAAAGACACGCTGCTGTACACCGTCCGCATGCAAGTTTTAGCAGTGGCTTTCACCTTCTGTGCAGCTTATGTCACTGGCATGCTGACCTAAATCTAAAGGTATATGAAACTGGAAAGGATTAGCAGCTTCTGTTCCATCAATTACATCACTTTTAATTGTCTTGAAGGATCCATTTGTCTTCACTCCAATAACCTTTGGCAGCAATCAGCAGTTCAAACACCAGTACGCCCACACACAGCAGCTCTTTTCACTTTTACCGAAAGCTCCATAGCAAACAAAACCACACTCATTCAGTTATCTTTTCAGGCGCATCTATTTAAATTCCACCTCTGATAAAATTAAAAGATTGAGTATACTTCTGAGAAGCAAGAAAATGCTTCATCATCGCCAGGAATGGGCATTAAATTTTCGTCTGTGTTTTACAAACAGCACAATCAAAGTTCAACAGAGAATATGCAAAGATTGCAAATCTGTAGCAGACACAGAAATTTACATAAATAACAAATACGAATATCTGATGTTTACAGAAATAAAACTGAATGCTGCTATGCGAACACAGTCTACAACACTAAACCATATTTCATTATGCTGTTTTTTCAACGCAAAGTTCTTTGTAGGTGAATATGTAGGAGGCATTTCACTCATGTAATACAATGGAAAAATCTATAGAAAAAACAATATATAAATTGTTATGGTACATTGTTTAAGGAAATTTGGACTAAAAATTGGAGGAAAACAGAGATTGTTTCCCCCCAAGACCTTGAGGGTTAGAATTTCACAGCTACAGAAGGGACCTGTACAATTCAATGGGAACTTGGTACCCAAAGACCTTAAACAGCCTTAAAAAATCTGGTCCATAATATCTCGCACTAAGAAGTGGGATTTTGATTTTTTTAAGGTTCTTATGTATAATACCAACATCAGGTAAATTGCACTGATCACACTGAATCTGCTTTGGAAATACAAGGGGATCATATACAAAGGTGACAATTTACTACTCTGAGTTATAATATGAAATATAGTAACACTGTCAGCAGAGTAGTACTTAACCCAATTCATTCACCCTAGAGCTCACCTGTCTCAGAGCATAACCAGAGGTTTTTAAGCCCAATCGGGCTCTTTCAGGCATGCACAGTTCTACTGGGAATCAACAGGACCTCCACATGTGCCAGAGGAAGAATTTTGTCCAACACTCATTGTTTGCTTTTTTAAGGATAAAAGACTCGTTTCACCAGTACCTGGAAGACATTGACATCATGTAACATTAAAAATACTGTCAGCACACACTCAAAAAAAATAGATGGGGAAGGGAACCTGAGCTAGCATACAAACTTCAGGGATACTTGGAAAAAAAAAAAGCAAACAAACTACACCTCACATAGCCAAACACATTGTGTTCAACAAGGTCACCCTCCTAATTCAGAGAATTCAGTTAATCCTCTGGATGAATGCAGCATGTGCTGCACTCCCAATGAAACTGCTCAGGCTCCAAATAAGTGGCCATCAACTACTGCTATAAATGCAATCAAATGGATGGGAGCCTGAATAACACCATTTGATTTTCCCCTTTCCAATAAACAACCAAAACAAAGAGAAGTGTTTCACTGAAGGTGTGCATTGTTTAAAAGGCCAAAAGGTGCCTTTCCTTCTAAATTTTAAAACCATTAATCAAGCATGAAATAAACAACACGTGCAAGTCAAAGGTTAATATCCCAGGGTCTTTAACGTGCGATTACCACCCACTTCTTTTCCATTAACACCATCACCTTTTCCCTGCCTTTCAACACCCCCCCCCCAACTATTGTTGCCTCGTGTCCCACTGGTTCACACAACTGAAAAGTAGTAATTATTTCGCACTTAATCTTCAGAAAACTGCTGCACAGAAAACAGGCTTTGCCTTCTGTTCCAAACTCTAAAGGGAATGACCACTAGAGAGAAGCAATTGTTTCATTTTTCCTCTAAAGAGTTTGCAGAGGTTTTGTTTGTTTTTTAAGGATGAAAAGACTAGTTCAACTAGTACCTTGAAGACACTGTCAACATGCCACAACAAAAATACTGTAAGCAAGAGGAGAATCAAGTGCTGCAGAGTAGATTTTGATTTTAGAGATAGTGGCATTAGTCCAAGATAGTTTTAAATGATTTAAATAATGTGACTGTAGACATTCACCAGTGCGTTTGAGCACAGAGCATGGCTCTAATTGCATCTGAACAATTAATCTTTACAATTGTGCTGTTTAAAATGTTTCTCTGAGCGAGTATATTCTTAATAATTGGGAAATTAATTAAAATTACTAACTAAACAGTTGTCAGAAATCTTCAGAAAAAAAAAAAGTATTGGGCTCGGGTGGAAACAGCACAAATAGTCCCTCTCCAAAAGTGTATTCTATCACACTCACTTGAAAAAACAAAGCAAAGCAAAATAAAAAGAGTGAAGCAGCTGTCATTCCTGCATATTCTCCACCTATCTAGAAAATAGGGAGCAATATTTGGAAAGTTTCAAAGCCATTTCCATACCAATAAGAAAAAGAAAAGATACCAAGAGGGTAACAAGTTACTTGGAATTTGTTCCCCTGCTCTTTCCTGTGAGGTAGAATGAACTTATTGGTATAATACATCCTTTTAATTTCTCAGATGGATTTTTTTTTTTAATTCTGCCTAAACTGTATTCACGATGCAATGCAAATCTCTAGCATTGTTACTGGTATTTACAGAAGGAAGATTCTTCCTAAGTCATGTTTTTAGCAGCAAAAACAAGGGCTGCTCAGAAAAATATTTCTCAAATCCATTAAGTGATGAAGTTAGAGAAAAGAAAAAAAAAAATGCAAGTGAGATCCAACCACCTCTGTAGCTCAGCTGGCGGCACCCTCTGACCTCTGGCTCATCGAGGTTGGCTGGACAGACTGAGCTTGCAGGTTCCTTATTAGGTTTAACTCCACTCTTCTGAAAACACGCTTTGCTGAATAAGAAAATCAGATTAATTTATAACTGCTCTTCAAAAGTAGCAGCTTACACCAAACATCTTATTAGCAGGTAGATAACAATGGATCTGGGTTCTGACTATTTCCAGACAAGCATCCTGGTGAATACTCTCAGATGACAACTCATATTCAAGAACACAGATGAGTCTACTATATGCAAGTCCAGAACATGTTTCCTCAGCACTTCTAGACTTACTAACCACTGTACTAGGAACAGCTGTTAACCTTACTGCTAAAACCTCCCTGTTTCCAGATGGGAAACCTTCCAGATGGGAAGGCACTGCACATGTACTGGTCTTTGTCCAGCAAGATGTACATTTTATGATTACCTTGCCCATCTCCAGAAGTCTTTAGAGTTGTCAGTGGAGGTTGGTTTTATAACACATGGCAAGAAAGTTCCGTGTTCTGGTGCTCTGCAGAGTTTTGCTGCCTTAAACTCCAGTGCCTTCATATCTCCTATTTGCTCTCCTGCATGCTTCAGGCAATGGTTCGTAGGGCAGAGACAGGATTTTCACGTCAGAGACAAGGAAAATCTATTTCAGGCTCTCAGAGTGGAAAGTGGTGGGTCACTGAACACTGTGGGTCATTTTATCTCACAGGAGCCGTGAATGAGAAGGCAGGGTAGAAGGAGGATGATGCCTCAAGCAGTACGACGCTGGAAATGTCTCATCTGCTCCCTGGGACACCTAGAAGCTATTACACACTTGTGCAGCTAGGGATGGTCATTCATATTTTTTCAAACAAATCATTCATTTGACAGTTGGACTTGATGATCCCAGAGGTCTTTTCCAACCTCAGTGATTCTATGGTTCAGCAATTTGTAGAAGTGGGTTGAAAAAAAGAATACAAACAAATATCTTGGGCCCATTTTACCCTTCTATTACTCACTGCTTCCCAAAATGTTGGTTTTTTGTATGTTTCTCTTTCTTCTTCTCAACCAGCAGCACATATTTTCAGAAAATTAAATTTTAAGATCTATAGTACTAACTTCAGCAGCAGTGCAAATGCATTTTAAATAACTGCCTTAACATCAAGCTAACCTTGACCTATGTGGTATTTGGTGGCATACATTGAAAATACTGTGTGTCAGTGCAATGACGAAGCAGCAGTGAGCAGCCTGCATGCCTAACACCAAGCTTCATTTGGCATTACTTCAAATGTAACTCTCATGCTGGGGCTACACAGAAACTGCCAGGTAGTTCAGATCCTGAAGGAGAAAGGAATCTAGCTAAGAAATGATGCTGAGGCCACTGTTACATCTGTCTAGGACTGCTCCCATCTGTAAGGGACACAGTGTTGGACCTCTAAAGGCCACCTCCATCTCCCTCATAAGAAAACCCTTACTTGCCCCATTCACTCTGCAAGGAAGGAGACACCAGTTCTGTGGCTCTGACTGTGCGAAGATCATAGTATGCACGCTGGAGCATCAGAAAAGTTGTCTGCTTCTTGCATAACATAGTGCTTGCAGCCCAAATACCCAAGAACCTCTGCCACCTAATGGCTGGAATAAATCAGGATTTGACTTGCACGCATTGACTGATCATCATAAAATGAAAATGGTTGGAACTCAGTGCCTCAAAATCTCTTCATGAAAAACTAACGTGATATTACTAGAAAGAAATGCAGTTGGAAAATGGAAGGAATCTGTGATAGGACTGGAAGTGATCTGCAGGTAAATCTCAGTTATATTCAGGTCACGAACTCAACTCCCTTGTTACTTCTGAGCCTGAAATTTATTTAATAGGAAGAAATAAAATGTGAGAGGGAAGGGAATGACTTATCCTATTTGAACATCATTGAATTATGTGCCATGAAGTTACTGCACTGAAGTTTTCATCAGCATGAGCAGAGGCTGGGTAATTTAGGGAGAAGCAGATTTGCCAACAGCAGCGATGTTTTAAAAAGTGCTTTGTACACTTGGGAATTTCATGGGCCCGCACCTGGTCTAAATCTGGTCTTTAATCATGTCATTGATGTTAGTAAATTCTTGCAATGAGTCTTAATAACTAGGGAAACTGATTTTACTTTACTCTTCATAAGTCTCACATTAAAGGGCTCTGTATAATCCTGCTAGCACGCAGAAAAAGAAAATGTTTCAGAACATAACATATTGGGAGAAATATTTCTTTTCCTCATCCACATATTTACTCAGTTGGCTTTAGCATTATGAGATACAACATAGTTCAAAGAATGTAGGAAATATGGGACTAATTATGTTGATACTTCCACAAATACGTGAATGAAGTGTGTTCCTTCACAGAGTAAAGAATGCCAGAAGGACTCCAGTTATTCAGGAATAAACTGACCAAGGACTGTGTAAGAGATGCTGTACTGGTGCTGTCACTGCACTTGGTTTCCAGTCACCAAACCACTTAGTTACCTAATTTAAAGAGGAGAAGAATCAATTTAAATGATAATGATGGAAAAATACACAGTAGGAGTAAAGCAAAATCATTCTGACTCCAAAAGCCAGCCCGTAGTGAGACTGTAGTCAGCATTTTCCATCCTCCACCCTATCGTAGTGATGGTGTTTTGAAACAGCAGGTGCCTGTACCATAGAACAGGAAAAACAACTTAAGAAACAGGCTTACAGCTGCCTTGTAGAGCTGGCTTGTAGTCTAGGCAAGAGCCGTCTGGAGTTTTTGCTTATCTTAGCCTACTTTGACTATGACCATAAACAAAATCTTTTGAAGGAATGCCTGGAGAAATTAAGTCTCTCTGGAGTCTACCCGTCGTCAGTTCACAGGTGACTAATATCAAAACTGGAAACTACTATGAAATGTAATGCATACAACTGAATCCAAGGATTCAAGATAAGTAATTCTTGTTATTACTAAAGGCTTTTTCAGATTCCTTTATCTTAAAAAAATAAAATCACTCCCATGGCGATAAACTCAACAGAAGCAACCAGAACAGAAGTGTGCCTGGCAGAGCCCTGTAGCTGTGAAAGTGGCCCACCAAACCTGAATCAGCACAGTGCTTTCTTCTTCAGTCTGGCAACGGACAACAGTAGCAATAGCCTCAAGGGACTTTCCCTTATTTCAGTGGGTTATTGACTCTGAAAGAGTTGATAAAGCACAAATTCAAAGCTGTTAATTATTTTGCTACTCAACATTTAAACCATCAGTTAACTAATGCTTTATCCAGGATGGTTGCCTACAGGTTATAAACAATAAATTAAAAATTAAAAAGCAAACCAAAGAAATGCCCCAAATGGCCCCAGAGTCTGACAGTGTTTTCCAGGATTTCCCAGGTAGTCAGCTAGAAGTACCCAAAGCAGTTACCTGACACTCACAAGATAACTTAAGGAACTTCATTTTCTACCCATAATGTGAACTAGTTGCAATATGCTATGCAAGAAAAAGATATGCAATGGTATGGATCCACAAAGATGTCTTACAGAAAGAAATATTTATAAATTCCACTCCCCCAAATGAAAATAAAAATCAAATGTATTCCAGCTTAATCTCCTATCAAAGATAGGAAAATTAATAGCAAGGGAACGGGTTAGTAAGTAGCAAGAATTCTTAACTGATTCCTCTACGGATGAGATCACAGAAAATTACTTTACAGCCAACCCACTGTAAGTGAAAGAAATTTATGTTTGGTTTCTAATGTAGTATACCTTCTAAAAACAAATAACAGAGCTTTAGTCAAAACTGGCTCAGTGTTAAAGTCAGTGTTTAAAAACTGAATCTTGCTGAAAATGAGCAGCTACAGAGACATAACAAAATGACCACAAGGACGCAAGCATCATTTCAACTGCACTGTGGAAAATGTGGATTTAAATGTCATCAGTGCTCAGCCATCTAGACTAACAGGGTGTCTATGTTAAGCTCAAACTATCACTTGCATCTTTTTTAGCACCACTATCGCATTCAAGACTTCCACAACACTTTGCCATTTACCAGCAAAAGCTAGTCCAAGAGCAAGTGATGCAGTCATTCTACTTTCATCTGTTCATTAATAAAACGTGATAGAAAACTACATGAGTCAAAGAACACGTATGTTTCTCATACTATGCTTATAGTAAGTCAAGTTACAGAAGTCCTTTCATTCAACTCTTTTCAGCTACTTATTAAAAACGAACTGAAACCTCTTTTCAGTTCAGCATGTGCCAAAAAGTAGAACTTAGCGATTTGTGTAGTAGAGTTTGGTTCTCCCTTGTCTGGGTACTAGAGTAAGAGAGAGGTTAGCCTGGAGGTAGGTCACGTAACCCAAAGAAAGATGGTCAAGAGCACTGCTGATCCTTCATATTGGCAGGAGTGCTGTGAGGAAGGTGAGATTACTCGGCTGGAAGCAATGTCCATAAAATTATATATGCCAGTGGAATGTGTTATCAGTCCTTAACCCTTGACAATGAAACCAAGAGCTTGGCCCTAAATGAAAAATTAAAATTTTATCCAGAAACAAATAATTTTCCTGCTTTATCTCCCCCCTCCTAAAAAAAAAATAAATCTCTAAGTAAAATATTTTCATCTTCCAATATTCCAATCACCCTACTAGGTTTTCTCTTTCTCAGCAGTTGAAACATAAATAAGTTTTCAAAAATTCAAAGGGACATTTCAGTGTTCAGAATCGGGGGAGATTTATTTAATCGGCCTAACTTCAACTGCATTCATATCTGCTGACACGGTCTTAGTTTCAGCCTTCTTTCCTGCTTCTCCTTTTTCTTTTCTGAAGAACTTTTCTCATTTTAAGAAAGATGGCGTTTGCTGGACAAAAGCAAGAAAGGGGAGAAAAAACACTTTGTTATTGTGTTCTGTGAAACCCTTTTGCAGAACTTTGTCAGATAAGAAGAAAAAGAAGCAGCTCCCACACCAAATAAAAGGCAGTAAATGGGAATTTTTGATATTTCAGAGAATCATCAAAGGATGTTCTATTGAGTCACCAGAGTTGCGACTTGGTATGTTGTACCATGACTCTCTGCTTCCACCTCATCAACACGCAGGCATGGAAGATGCACTTATGTTCAAAAGGCATCAAATGGGCAACAATGGTGGTGAAAGAGGATGGCACAGGAGTTAAAACTAAAAGTTACTAAATATTTTAGAAACAGAATCATGGAATACATATGGTTGGAAAGGACCTTTAAAGATCACCTAGTCCAACCTCCCTGCAATGTGCAGGGATATCTTCAGCTAGATCAGGTTGATCAGAGCCCTGTCCAACCCGACCTTGAATATTTCCAGGGACGGCATACCTACCACCTCTCTGGGCAACCTGTTCCAGTGTTTCATCACCCCCATCGTAAAAAATTCTTCCTTATGTCCAATCTACGTCTACCCTTTTTTAATTTAAAGTCATTATCCATTGTCCAGTTGCAACAGGGTCTACTAAAAATTCTGTTCGCATCTTTCTTATAAGCCCCCTTTAGGTATCCAAAGGCCGCAATAAGGTGTCCTTGGAGCCTTCTCTTCTCCAGGCTGAACGACCTCAACTTGCTCAGCCTTTGCTCATAGGAGGGGCAATCCAAGCCTTTGATCATTTTTGTGTTCCTCCCCTGGACCTGCTCCAACACGCCCATGTCTTTCTTGTGCTGACGACCCCAGAGCTGGACACAGTACTCCAGGTGGGGTCTCACCAGGGCAGAGTAGACAGGCAGAATCACCTCCCTTGACCTGCTGGCCACGCTTCTTTTGATGTGGCTCAGGATACAGTTGGGTTTCTGGGCCACAAGCGCGCATTGTTGGCTCATGTCCAGCTTTTCATCCACCAGTACCTCCAAATCCTTTTCAGCAGGGCTGCTTTCAATCCCTTCATCCCCTACCCTGTATTGATATCGGGGGTTGCCCCGACCCAGGTGCACGACCTCGCTCTTGGCCTTGTTGAACCTCATGAAGTTCTCACATGGGGCCACTTTCTGAGCTTGTCCAGCTCCCTCTGGATGGCATCCCATCCCTCGGGTGCATCAACCGCACAGCTCAGCTTAGTGTCATCTGCAAACTTGCTGAGGATGCACTCAATCCCACTGTCTATGTCATTCATGAAGATAGTAAACAGTACTGTCCTAATATAGATCCCTGAGGAACACCACTCATCCTGATTTTCATGTGGACATTGAGCCTTTGACCACTGCCATGGATGTGACCATCCAGCCAATTCCTCATCCACCAAACGGTCCATCCATCGAATCCACATCTCTCCAATTTAGAAAGAAAGATGTTGTGGGGGACCACGTCAAAGGCCTTACAGAAGTCTGGATAGATGACATCTGTAGCTCTTCCCTTGTCCACTCCATCATAGAAGGCCACTAGGCTGGTCAGGCAAGACTTGCCCTTGAAGCTATACTGGCTGTCTCGAATTGCCTCCCTGTCCTCCACGTGCCTTAGCATAGCTTCTACAAGGATTAGTGTTGGGCAGAGGGAGGAAGGAAAAAAGATAAACAGCCATTGCTTTTATTTAGAAGTCATTCTTGATCTGGGCACTGTATTCTGCAAATGATTAAAATCTCAGCAGGGTGGTTTTCAACTAGCATCTGACCACTTGGGACTGTTTATTTCTACCCAGCTGTCCAGCCTGAAACCTGCTTGTCAATGCAGAGCTTCTTAGCCTCATTGCTGAAATTATCTCCAGTGTACTGCCAAAATAATGACACTGTTGTGAGAGTCTATGAAGGTTTGCCTTCATTACCTCTACATCATGGTGACACAGAACCACTGGACTGCTTTGATACTCAAGAGAAAGGACAACAGGTTACATAAACAGTGTTTTCTAGCAAAAGCATAAAACCAAATTCCTCTCAGACCCTCCAAAGTAATGGCCTAGTTCACTTATTACTGCTCCAGAATGAATTACAATTAGGTTTTTCTTCCTTAAAATTGGTCCCCCCACACACTTCATAAGCAGCCTGCATCCCAAAACAAGCACTTTGAAATTACACTGAGCATCAGTGATGATTACACTCCGCTTTCTTTCTCTTTTACTCAGTCTTACTGTGGCAACTCCTACATGCCAAGTTACCCCCTTCTTCAGAATTATATTTTTTAGCTTCCTCAGAGATATCTTAGAGAAATCATGCCCCAAAACATATGAGCCCTACAGGAGTTTGTAACTGTGACATGCAGATAAAGCTTAAAAATTAAATAATAGTGATTTTACTGGAGTCTTATATTGCCTAATAGTTTGTAGTGTAACTCAGTGCCTTATGCATATTGAAATGCTTTTAAATAACTAAAGCAATTCTCCAGTGTATATTCCAAGATATATTGACTCTTGCTTTAACTATTTTGGTGGTTTGGATGACTAATCAGCTTTGTCTGTTGCAAGTTAAGACTTTCTGTGAGGATATTTGGATTTGCTACTTCCAGGAGAGCGACACTGCATGAATTTGCAGTGTCCTTAAATAGATCATAGCAACCCTTATCTTATTAGGTTCTTCTGCAAATTCATCAGCTGTTCCTTCAATAATTTTTAAGTGCTGGTTTGTCAAGGTTATTTTAAATACTGCCAATTTAATGTATCTCCCCCTGCTGTACTAATTTTTATGGCTTAATAACAACATGTTAGGACATAGTCCAAAGACCAAAGATATTCCAGCTGGAGTTTTAGCATAAAACCTATTCATCTGCAGTAAACAGAATTTTTCATAATGAAGTATTAGACAATTTTGTTTTCGACATGCTCTTCCAAATTGCCATGTTACCTAGGATTGGCTTGCCGACTCTCTTGACATTATATAAAACTGAGGCAGACATGGAGCTTTATTTAAAAGCCAGGTGGAACCGAGCCTACTGGCCAAAAAAACCTAGATGCTACATATACGCTTGAGAAAACATAACTTTTCACTGTATGAGATAATTGACATCATTGTGAAATATAGCCAAATATGAGCAAAACAGAACCCTCAATACAGTAACTACTCCTGAAAAAAAGGTAATTGCACCATAATTTCAGATTTGTAACTGTAAACTTGATTAATGCTTCATTTACAAATTGTACTGTCTTCCTTGCAGAAGATATTTCTTCTTAAACCTAAAATAGTGATTCTCCTAGACTTCAGCAAACCATTTTGTTTCAAACAGCATCCATCATCTTGCCAATGAAAATGTCAATAGCACAGAGAGAAGGAGCGCATTTATCTAATTTTTCCACATAGAAGAAGGTATATATGTAATAAATCTAATATGAAAAATAACTCATGTTGTTTTTATGACATGTAAACACATTTGATATATTTTCCCTCCAAATCAAATTATTTAGAACACTGCACGCTATCCCTCTTAAAAGGACTCTAGGATTTTATTCCTCTACGAGTACGGTTCTGAATATTCAAAAAATCTCAAGTTTTCTATTTGTCACTGACAGAGGATTCATTAAAATACGGTGAAACAACAACTGCTTCTATTTCTGTCAGCTCTCAGTCAAGCATTCTTTCTTATGATCTTTCATAGCTCTTAGGCTCTTCTTAACTTTACTCAAATGTTTGTCTGGTTCAGTAGAAATCACTTTCTTTACTTACCCTATTACTTCACCACCTTTCAGTTACTACTCAAGTATTTTCAACATTTCCATCTAAAAGGTAACACCAGTGGGCTACTCTCCAAGCACCAACTGGGACCACTTCTATTTCAAGTTCCAGCTTAGCACCCACTGCTGCAGTACCAGTAAACCAATCAGTGATGACTATATTGTGATATAACAGAATACAGTTGTTATTTTTTAAGTTAAATTCAGAGATGGAAAATCACCAGCATATCAGTAGACATAATGGCATGACCTTATTTTTCTTACTCACATTCCCTTCCTGCCTCTTGGAATTAGTCTAGAAGGACATTGCTTTCTCATTTGAAACAGGCCTACTGACATAAGTGTCTGGACGTGGAAATCATTTTCTCTACAGAGCCTTGAGCCTGACTGAGTTCTCTAGACTCCACTTAAACACAAATACTGTGAACCAGCCACTGCACTAAGTGACATTTACTGGCCTATTCCTGAAAGACCTGAACACCTGCTCCTTCCACAGAAGGTAACAGAGTTAAAGCTCATCAGGCCTCCGGATCAGCTGGCTCCATTTCGCACAAATCCCTGGAAGAAACCACTTTTGCATAGATTTTCCTGACTTGCACATAGGTAGTTACGTAGAAGGGAGTGTTAGTGCTTGCACCATCCAACACTAAGTTGCTCAGAGGATACCTGATCTGTGTACAGGCAACCACATGAATCAGTGCTCCAAGTAGCCAGTGAGGACTGAGAAGCTCTATTAGAAGAAGGGCTGGCTTTTTAAATGCTTCTGCCCTGCAAAGAGTTTTTCTGATGCCTTGAACTAGTCCAGCTCCAGAGGACTGGAAGCACAGGGTACCAGGACCAGAGAGCCTTTGCGGGATGCTCAGACATGAGACTCAAAGCTGAATCCTGGTCCACTAATGTCCAGTTGAGAAGACAGAACAGCTCACACTCCCGTTACCCTGTCTGTCTTTGTTGGGTTAACAGAAGAAAGGCATCACATTTGTCACTCAATGAAATGGATACGATTCTAAATATAGTTGGGAAAGTGGGAAAAAACAACTGAGTAAAAAGGCGCTATTGTATGCAGTCATTTTCAAGAGTAGAAAAGAAACATTAAAGAAGATGAAAAGCAAAGCATGCAGAAATTACCATTACATACTACATCTTTCTAAAAGGAAGTTTTACCATAGTATTTCTTATAACGACTGTCAGGCAAACACTGAGCATGGGGGTAAGGCTCTGATTTTACACCAACAAAATCCCAAGTATTTTAATGGAAAGCACAGCGTTCAGTCCTTGCAATGTATATTATACTGACTAGCATAGGCTGGATGCAGAACGTAATCAAAAACACATTAGTAATTTTGTCCCCAGCTTGCTTGTTTCTCTGACATTATATATGGAAGTTTATCCTGAAGAGATGGGACCCAGTTCTCAGAAGCCAGCATCCATCTGTGGTAACAAGTTTCCATGCATACACTTATCTTTGCAGTAATAACTGATCTACATATAAACAAACCAGTTCTGTACATGCAAATTCTAACAGCTCTCAGGCAGATTGCTTCGTCAACACGTGCAGGCGATACCACAGGCGGCTAGTACAAAAAAAATGCACACGTATCAGTGCAAGTCAGATTCCGTATTAAAAAACCAGCTACACATCTCCCAGCCATACACCTCTAATCCATCTCAACGTGGAGCTTAACTGCAAAATTTAGCATGAATTAGATAACACTTCTCTAAGAAAATGAGAAATTCTGTATTATTACATTGCTGCGCTACCAATCAGACATAATGAATTTTTGATCCTCTGCTGTATAAACCACATTAATGCTAGCCATCTAAAGCAAACATTCCCAGACTCAGAAATACAGCTGTAAACATTCTTGCCCAGGGTGCTGATCTTGGTGGCAATTTCTGGCGCTGATTTCTCTCTACTTTTCCTAAGTCCATGCCGGTCAAAGCTGGGTGAAACAATAGCTTTACCAAGGGTTCTGTCAGTTCCTGTGAATTATTGCAGCTAGTTGCTTAAGCGACATAAAGCTGGTGTTATTTTTACAATTCTCTTAAGCTGAAATTTAAACTAATTTCAGCTATTCTCTCATAGTATTTGTAATTGGATCAATATCATTCAGCCATTTTGAAAACTGTTATGACACACATAAACTAGTACGTACATACATGAATATACTCTTTAATACAGGAGAACAAAGGTTATACTGCAACTCTTCTTTATATACATGCAACATTAAAGTGTTTATTAAGGAGCCCAAGAGGGCTGTAGGTTCCCTCACTGTACTCTAAGTGTTTTGTGTGGGATGCATGCTCCCCACGAGGGAACAGCTACACATCTCCTGCACTTTCATCCATACTGTGACTGACGGTGACCCCTCCTCACAATGCACTGCAGCGTTCACTGGTGAAAATGCCCTACGACTGCTCTGAATTTGGCCCCCTGAAGTCATATTACCATAGGGGTTTTTGATATTAACTGTGGGAGTCTAGGCTAGATAGAATGTGAACTCAGGAAAGTGAGTATATTAAAAGGTTCCTCAATTCTTAGATCTGATTTTTGTTCATATTTAAAGCCCACAGTAGGGGAAAGAGGGAAGATTATTATTTTTTTTCTTGCAGCACTTCAGAGTCAATACACTTAGCAAGATACGATCTGAATTTCATTCTGATTTGCAGAATGGTTAGCTAATTGGCAAGCACATACAATTTAAGAACTAGATTTCGTAGATTAAACTCATTACTTCAAGCTTTTTATGTTCAGCTCCGAGTCCCCGCATAACCTCTTCCCCATGCTGATTATCTGCCCTGCTCCCTTTTCAGGTTACATTTCCCCTCTTCAGCACAGTATCGGTCTCCTTCTCCAGGAAAGGTTGCCTCACCTGCCCCCGGTGCCTCCTCCTGTCCAGGCTCCCTCTCTCGCAGCCCCGGCTCCTCATACCGCTGCCACCGAAAGCTCGACCCGAGGGTGACGGCGGTCCTCCCTGAGCCACCAGCACCTCCGCACAAATTACTTGTCTCACTGAACTGTTACATTTCCCGGAATGAAGCTAGTTATTAGGCAGCAGCGGAGCTGGTTGTTGATCTGCGTTACCCTCCAGCTGACTGCCTTTTTAGCATGCACGATCTTCAGGCCACAGACTACGCCTTTCTTTTGTGTCTGGAAAGCCTGTAGCAGTTGCTGGGCACTAGGAACAAACCAACCTTTGTATTGGGAGCTATAAAAACTCTTCTCACCTATGAGGACTGCAATCCTCGTCTGCCTCGACTAAATGAAAAGATTAAAACAGGTCCGGGGATGTTTTAGGATGGGTAATCTTCTTCAAAGAAAGGCTGGTTTCCTGTGTTAACTATACGCTTATTATTTACACTGAAAATAAAGCTCATCAAAAGCATGAAGTTGCCTTTACTTTGAAAGGAATATGTCATCTACAAATACGCAAAGCAGATTTAACGTTGATAACCCAAGAGTTACTGACCTTGTATTTCAGCTGTTCTCAGTGTGCTCTTTGGCTTTTTCTCTAATAAGATCATCTTACCACCAGATGATTATTGATCACTTATGACAGAAACAAAAAGCCTTGACCAGACTCATCTATCCATTGCGCTCAGTGCAAACCAATATAAAAAATGACACACACCCCCCACCCCAAATGGAGTCACGGTCAAAAACACCATCTAGGGATGAAACCCAGACGGCTAGGGAAGGCAGCAAGCAAGAGTAAGTTTTAGCAAAGACCCACTTGGTGAACAACTACCACCAGGCAATAGCAACGGCGCTACCAACCAAGTATGACAGCGATAGGGGGAAGTCCTCATCACCTAACCCAAACCTGCCAGAGCCTTCCCTGCGCTGCCCACCCAGGCCAGGGAGATGGTGTATGCCAGCGCGAGGAGGCCGTGGAGCGGGGCTGGGGGGCAGCTCAGGACCCACGGGGCCATCGGCGCCTGTGCCAACCCAACGCCAAGGCATTGGCAAGAAGACGTATCCCTCATCCTCAACTTCTCCAGACGGGCCCAGGCGGGTGGGCAAGGAGTGGGTCATGGAGGGAGAAGCTTCTAGACCAACCTGCTCACAGATTTCCACGATGTGCCTCCCCCCCGTGGGGGGGGCAGACCGCGGTACCCAGCCGAGGGATGCTCCGGGCTACTCTGCCCCTCTCCTCCCCTACGCGAGGGCGAGGGCTGTCCCCTGCCCGCCCCAGCGGGGGCTGCGGGGCGAACCGGGCGGGGGGCACGGCCGGGGCAGTGCCGGGATGCGGCGGGTACCGGCCGCGCCGGGAACGGGTGGCCGGGTGGCTGCGCCCTCGCTCGCCGCAGATTTTAAGGTAAACTGTGTGCGGTTTCTCACCCTCACAAAAGGGAGGAGGAAGGAAAGATGATCAAGGAAACAAACCAGGCAGGGGACGGGTGGGGGGGTGAGGGGGGAGAGAAGAAAAGGAGGGAGAAACAAAGGGAAGAATAAAACCCTCTCTGGGAACCAGCAAACAAAGAGGGTAAGAAGAGCTCGGCGGTCTCCCGGGGGGGTAACCCCCCGCCGGGCTCCCCGGCCCCGCAGCACCCCGCCCCGACGTACCGCCCCCCCGGCCCCGGCCCCGGGCTGCCGCCCCGGCCGCGCACGGCGGAGCCCCGCGGGCAGGACCCCACGCCTCGCCGCTGCCGCCCGGGGAAGTTCGGCGGCGCGGAAATCCCCCCGCGGGGTCGGGGCACCTTACCTGCCGGCTGGCACTCCTCGGGGAGCGGGGCGGAGAAGCGGAAAAAAATGGGGGGGGGGGGGGGGGGGGGGAAGAAAAAAAAAGAAGAAGAATGATAAACCCCAGTTTCCGAAATTGCACCGCTCGATCAGGTTACTATGGAAATCATCGCGAGGAGGCCAAAAAAAAAGCCAGAAGCCACCCTCATCCTCTCCGCCCCCGCGAGGGACGGCGGCGCCGGGAGCCGCTGCCTCCCCCGGGCGCAGGGCTGGGGCTGCCGCCGCCGCCGCCGCCGCCGCTCCCCCCCGCCGGCCGCCGGCTGCTCTTCGCCGCCGCCGCCGCGCACCGGCAGCCGGCCCCGGCCCCAGCCCCAGCCCCGCGCCGCGCCGCCAGCGGTGCTGCCCCCCCCACCCCCGCCGCACAGCTGGAATTTAAAGGGGCCGTGCTCGCCGGGAGCCGCTGCCCCCCGCCGCCCAGGGCCGGCTGGGTGTGCCGTTTTAACCAAAAGTTTCCGCGGCGGCCAGGCGGGGATGCGCTGAAATACGGGGCATCCGCGGGGGCGCAGTGGGGAAAGGGAGCAAAGTGTTTGCCGTGCGTAGCCCTAGGCGTTATGAATTATTATATGCGTAACAGCAGGATCCAAAGGCCTCAACAGGGCTCAGTTGCAATGAGCGCTGTACGCAGACATGGATAAGAAGAGGCAGCCCCGGCCTCTGAGAGCTTGTGATGTGAGCGATGAGGACAGACAAAAGGGAAGAAAGGGTATAAAATGCATGGGGATGATGTGAAAACTTCCTAATGCACCCCCTGCTCCCCCCTTCTCCCCTCCTGCCCCAGCCCAGCACCTATAATTTTTAGCCACAATTACGAGACTCCAAAAAGACAGCGCACAGTTCTGAAACAGATCATCCTCCCTGTGATTCTTTACTCATAATCCGAAGCGCTTGTCAAGCCCGCTGGTCGTGACAAGTGAGCTTGGCCTGCAGGACTGCCCGGCAGCCTGGAGGCTGGAAGCTGGACCCATTGTAAGCCCACGACCACGGACCGAGCTGTGCCAACAGCTGCCGCTCACAGGCACAAGTGGACTTTGATGTGAGTGGGTGGACAGAGCGTGGCAGCTGTTGCCACCACTTTGCTCTGCCCTACTCAGTCTCCACCCTCACCCCTCAGGTGCCGCTCTGCTCCATCCCGCTCGTGTGGGAGCCACCTCCCACCACAAGCCCCCTCTCTGCTTCAGCAGTGTCAGGTCCGTGGCTGATCCAGGACCTACCACCAAAGACGTTGTTTTCCCACATGCAGAATATATTCCACAAGTTTCTGCTGATGGGAGACGGGGCTTCTAAGTTCTTCCAGCTCTGAAAAATATCTCCCTGCAGAGCACAGGGGAACCCCATCTTTGCTCTGTTGTTGGAGACTAACACCCTATGTGCTCCAGCTCCCAGGAAAGGGAAATGTGGAGATAAAAATCTTCAGATGATTGCGTTAAACAGCTATGAAGAAAAGGAGCCCTATGCTATTGCAGGAGAAAGGAAGGCAAGAGTGGGAGGGAGAGAAGAAAAAGATCAGTGAGTAGCATCCAAGTCCAAAAGCTTCTGGCTACCTCCCCTGGAGTAAAAATGTGAATTTCTTCTCTCCATTCTTCCTGTAAGAGCTACAGGAGGAAAAACGCTCTGCAAGTGGTAGGTTTAGGGAAGACGGTTTGCAGTTAGTGGCCCCCATGACACCTGCAGGTCTTTGAAAAACAGTCCTCTTCCAGACTATCAGCCAGTTAGGCCTCACAGCTCTTTATTTTGAACAAATATTCAGTACTGTTGGTCAGCGTAGCTGCAGCTGAAACTGTGCTTTACAGCATATCCTAAATTGTTCGTGGGGTTTAAGGTGAGGGAATTATCTGGTGGAGCCGTGTTTGGATGCAGGAGGGGAAAACAAACAAACAAACAAAAACCTCTCCTACTGAGCTGTGTAATATTTCCCTATTCCAAATCTTTCCTGGTATTTCAGCTAGCCATTTCTGTTTAAGAAAGCAAGAGGCAGCTAGTAGCCTAGCGAGAGCTGTGTTAAGAAATAAGAAAGGCTATTTAAAAGGGCTGACCAAAAGGCAGGAATTGACAGCCACGTTGCCCAGGAGTCCAGTTTTCCAAATACCACCATGACTTGCAATATTCCTACCAGAACAAAACACGATGGATATTGACCATAGTTTGCAAAGCACAACAAAATATAATGGGACATGTGAGGCTGCCTTTTCTTAAAGGTGCAGGACGAGAGGGAGGCTGAATATCTTAAAATTAGAATAGCAGAGTGTTGGATCCATGAGAGAAGATCCCAGGTGACAGTCGTCTTTCAGAAAAGGCAATCCCCAGAGTGGGTAACTTGGGGGTTATTTCTTTTGGTGCGTGGAAGGCACAGAGCAGTGAGTTATCCGGGCAGTCTCTATGCTGCAGGACTTCTCCCTGAAAGGTTAATTGGGTCAGAGCTGTAATTTTTATCCAGCTGAGGTGTGTCAGCAGAGGCCTCTAATGTAGATGCGGTTCATATTGACAGAACTACGGTTTTGTTAGCGTAACATTTTTCACCATGGTGTGAGGCAATTCTGTTTCACCAGTACAAAGACCAGACCTCGTGGTCCAGCTGCCTCTGCTCAGCCACCCTGTCAGCGCAGCGCGCTGCGCCCCCATACCGAAACAGCTTGCACAAGGTTCCCACCTCCTTTTTGCTGACAACCCATCTATGACTGCTGTTTTTCAAAAGAAAGTTTTGCAAATGGGTAGCATATTTTACCGGTTCTTAGGCTCAACCGCTCTGTCTTACCTTTCAAGCAGTTTTAGGAGCCTGTGTCTGACGGTGCAACAGTAACCAGTCCTCTAGGAATTGATATTCCAGAGCAGAGGAAGTATCTTGAAACAGTTTACATATCAGCAAGGATTTTCTGCAATGACCTTCACAGTTTTGCAGAGAAAATATCTAATTAATTATCTGTTTTTCCTTTTACTGCAGAACACCTGACTAACAAAGCATGGTGAAAAATAAAAAGGTGATTTTCAGACAGGTTTACAATAAACTCCATAATTATACCTTTAATATATAAAACGTCATGGTACCTTATTTAACAAAGTTATGAGAAGTTTTAAGTATTCTCAAGGTGTCTGTGAATTAATATGCAAAACTCTGAAATAAAACCCCCCACATTAGTTACACCATAATTCTTTTCTACATGAGATATAAGCAAGAGTGTCGATGTCATCTGCATGAGATCAAATGTAAAATTATTTCAGTGATATTTAGGATAATTGCAGTGATCAGTAACTTAAAATTGCAGTATGTTGCCTTGTGTATTTAAATGCAATCAATTATCTTAGCTAAGATATGTTCATGTAAGTGGAAAGACCAAACAATGACAAGCTTACAAAGGCAAACTAATATATTACCCCTGTGGATTGTGGACTTTCAGTCCTCTCAAAATTACATCACCATATGACATGTGACCTCGCCACAAAGACCGAAGGAGTCTCCTACCAACCATAAAGATTTATACAACATTGCTAGTCAAATACATTAGTACCTTTTGTATGCTAAATCCCCATCTCAGACAAAAACCTGTTTGTAATACTCTGGAGTAGAGTGATAGCAAAAGAGTGTGCTTCTTCATCCCCAGAGTATGCTGTATTAAAAGCAAAAGATTATCATTACAGCAATATTAAAAACTTTGAAAACTCCAGATGCTAATGTTTCTTTCCAAATGCTAACTCGGCCATGCTGCATATTCTCTGTATTTTCTGGTATAAAATAAAATGCAAAAACCTTTTTTACTCAGCATGGAAAGCGCTGTAGTCTGATGTCACACACATCATATATTTGCATGTCCAAATGGAAAATTACAACGGAACCTTTAATATCTGAAGAGGTATTTGAATGTGAATGATCTAGTAAAGTTCAGGAATTTCACATCTCGCAGGTGAACCCTGAGGGGAGCTCTGTGGCTTCACTCTGCAAAGACACTCAGGCACCAGGTTGGGACAAATAACTGACATTTACACAACTCCTTCCAGACCTACAAATACCAGAAGTCCATTGGCACCTTTGCACTTTAATTTTACATTCCCTCAGATGCCTGCTGTGGCTATTCTTAAGACCCTTTCCTGCCTGCCTGCTTTTCCTCAGGCACCGGGACAGCACTCCTCCCCATCACTGTCAGCTGAAAGGTTCCCTCGCGTTCTCCAGTTTGTCGCCCTGCTGAGCCCAGTGCCAGGCCGTGCTCCTGATATCCCGGTCCCTCCCTGCCTCAGCAGGAGAAGGACAGCACCGGTGGAAGCTGCAGGACAGGTGGGACAGCAGGCGCTGGTGCTACAGGGGGCTACTGTGCCCCAAAGCCACCACTCTGAGCTCCAGAGGAGCCAGAGGAGAAGACCTGGGTGAAGCTGCACTTGCACTGCAAAACCATGGGCACAACATGCTCAGGAGAGGTAACATCCTGAATGCACTTCAGGAAAAAGCCCAAACTCTTTAAAAAAAAAAAAAGAAAGAAAGAAAGGGACAAAAAAGGAGATATCTTTCCCAAGAATAGGAAATTCCAGTCTCCATCAGGAGAATGAAAACTAGAGATTGCTCTTGTTTCTGGATAAGCCATTTTAGATCGTCTATTTGTTGTTTGGATTGTCTTACCCCCTCTTACATTTAAGTGCAGTCACCTCGTAAGCACTGTCTCCTTTCCAGGCTTTGACAGATAAGTAGCAGGTAGGGAGTTACTGAGAGGAAGGCTGCCTCCTTCATTTCCAACACTGACACCACCCTGGAGCCACAGCGAAAGGCTGACCTTGCGCTTGGAGCCTCGCGTAGCTGGGATCATCGCGCCCTCTTCCCTGGTGAGGACGGCACGATCCGGCTGCCAGCCTGCGGAGGCGTGAGATGCTCAGGAGCGCACAGTGAAGGCTGAGTCCTCTGAGCTACTAAAATGCGAGGCATCCCTGCAGCATCTGTGCAAATGTGATTTTTCAAAATCTAATAGCTTGAGCAAATTTGGAAGTGGGTTTTCTCGGTGAAGAGGGAGTCTTCAGCGCCCTCACCCTTAGCTGTTAACAGAGGAGGCACTCTACTGAGCAGCTGGGACTTACAGAATGACCCAAAGTGGACAGGTTTGTATAGAATGGTAAGGGACATATGTCTGATTACTTCACTACTAATTTTCAAATACCTACTCTAAAACTGGAGTTAAGGAAAGAGGACAACAAACTTTGATACTGGTAAAGCTGCATCTTTTTTTCTGTCTCATTTTGACATATAGCTGAATTTTTCAACAATTTTATTTTTGTCATACTGTGGCTGCAAAACAACCTAAATGGTCAGAAATGGACAATATTAGAAGTGTCTAAAACCACTGTTTTCACAGGAAAAAGTGGGCGAAACGTTCAGTTCCTCTTATAGCAGCAATTGCTCTGAAGAAGGGAAAAGCTCTCCAGTCCCCTGAGCCAAGTTCACAGCTTCTTCAACAGCATGCTCAACTCGTTCTGTAGTTTAAGCATTTCTAGAAAATTCACTTTCTTAATTTTTGCTATTTCCGTTAGCCCCAGACCCTGTATGTTTTATACCAGCTGCATTCAACTGAAGGGATACCCAACTGGGGATACAAATTGGCTGCTGAATGGTCCTCTCTGACTCCATGCTGTTACTTTCAAACTCACATGGCACAGAAAACGCTCTCTAGTTGACTTGTTTCCAAATGCCAAAAAAAACCCAGACCCAAAACTTCTCAACATAAAGCAGAAGAAAAGCAAATTATTTAAGTTTAAATAACACTGCAAAACAGTTATATCACTAATATAGCAATAAGAAAACATTTATAAAAGATACGCTTTCTGTAACACAGAGCAAAAGTATCCTGAAGAGTGGTTTTGTAATGTTTACAGAAGAGCTTATATACATTAGGAATTAGTTTCTATAGCTTTCTTACTGAAAACAGAGTTTTCATGGGCAAATAGAATCTTTTCCTATAACTGGATCTGCCTGGCAAGTATAAATATGCTTATGTCAAATTCACCAGTCTGCCATGGATGTCAGAAAACTTCTTGGGAAGATGCAGACATGGTTTTGCTTCCTTTATTAATCCTTTAGTTCTTCAGTTCTCAGATTACTTGAATCTTTTCTGATTTTCTGCATTTTTATCTCTAATATTCTGCCAAAAGTTTCTGAGCACCTTACAGGTCTATTGCCCCAACCCGTAGGATGTGTAAGGTCATCTTTTTAGATATTTTAACATAATTTGAAATGTGGCTGCAAATAGAGGAGTATTATGGAGTAACCTATGATTCCAGCAAGCATTCTTCTTGTGGTATATGAGATCTCGTATTCATCTGGCACTCACTCAAGCTATAAGAAGTGCTTTCCCCTATTCCAAAAGCCCAGTCCTGGATAGAGGCAAAGCTACCTACAGTCAGTGATGATAATTCACAGCAAATAAACATGAATTGTGTATTTGTGAAACATGAATAAAAAAGAAGATATGGCCTTTGGTCCAGACCTCGGGCATTTGACATAAGATTTCTGCCACCCAGACAATGAGATGGGGATTGAAGTAGCGGTAGCAGCAAAAGTCGCTAACGATTACTCGTACAGCAGCTAACGAGGCTCTGGGTACTGGTGAAGAACAAAATGCTTTCCAAGAGTGACTTCTAGCAGGCTATACCCAGAGGAAATCCCTTTTGGCATAGATGGCCATATTGTCAATCATTAAGATAGCTTCTGCATTAAATTCAGAAAGCGGACAATTTGTTAGCAGTGTGACCCTGCATTTTTTTAAGCCTTTGCTGTTTCAGCTTTCCCTGCTTATTGGGGATCAAAGACTTATTCTCACTTCACCCACCTCTTTCAACTGTGTTTATTTGTAATTACAATGAAAGAAGACAGCAATTTCTGCTTTAATTTGGGGCAGGGCTTATTTATTCCTGTAGCTGAAGACAAATGGCAGACATCACCTTCCTCATTTCTCCTGCAGTTATGTCTGGATGCTCTCTCTAGAATAGCTAGTGAATTTATTTCCCTTCTAAATGGTTGAGCTCAGTTGCATATAGAGGTTTGTGGTCTTTTGTGCTTAATATGAGCAAACACTAAGAGAGGTGTGCAGAGAAGGGTATTTTCTGTAACATACATATAATAATCTTTCTGTTCCTGCTGCAGCCTCAGCTGTAACTGTGGGTCCAGGTTTGGGCATGGATTTCAAAAACAATGTGCATCACTTAGAGCCACATAGAGATGCAATGATGACCAGAGATTTAGAAATCACAACCTGTGGTGAAGGATTTTCTACAAAAAGCCTGTAAGTTATATAGCAGCATACAGACCAGAAACCTGGTCTTTCTCTTATATCAGAAGTGGCTTCTAGCTAAATTTTTGGGGGTCTGTATACCAAATTAAGATGGCTTGTCAAAATAAAGCCAATAGTCAATGGCAGAATTCCTCACTTCAATAAAACAAGTGAAATATAAGGTGCAAACGAAGGATCAGAAAGGAGAAAAAGAAAATAAGATGTAAAAAGATCCTAACAGAGGCTCCTGAAATTGTCACATCAGCTGCTGAAGTTAAAAGGTTAGCAGAGGTTGCTCTGACTGTTAATGTTTCCTCATCATTTCATTTATGACAAAGAAGGAAGGAAGGAAGGTTTACATCCCAAACTGTTACCAGGTCAAGTTCTGCTGGAGTGGAATGACTAAACCTAAATAGAGCCTCCAAAGAAGATCACACAAGAACCTGCCCCTCAGGGTGTGATCGGACTAGATCAATTTGTTTGTGGAATTGCCACCAGGGTGGAAGTTTGTGCTTCTTTATTTGTGCCACTGCAATTATTTTCCTAGGAATGAAGCATCTGAATTTTAATATCCCACATATTCAGTGCAACACAGCATATTACAATATCTTGACCTTTTCAGTGTTCCATAAATTGATTGTCTGGTTGTTCCAGCCTCCCTTGTTTACAGCCCTGGAAACCTTAGGAGAAGAGGTAACATGGACATCTCTGAGTCATATCTTCTATGTTTATCAGCACTTTCTGAATCACACTGCTGGTTTCTTGAAGGCTTGACAGAAGCTACATACTGTGTGCCTGAGGTGCAGTAGCATATGAAATCATGCCAGAAAAGGCAGGGATAAGAGCTACAGGCTGGCTCATAAGGTCCACCACAGGTGATCCTGTTGAAGGTCACATTGGTTGACCAGTATTGTTATCAAATTGTGATCTCTCCGGTGAGTTATTCTGACAGCCAGATAAACCTCCAGCTAAATAAATAACACGCATAACCTTCAACCAACCAAATGTAACTGTTTAATTAATGTGCTTTTCCTCAGTAAATTAAAAAGTGTGGGGGGAAAGGCTTCTGGTCTTTTAAAGATGAATAAAGCAGAAAATGTAATACCAGAGCTAAACATGAAAGGGAGAGAATCCTCTTAAAGCTGAGGATGCAGTGGTAATGCGAAACAGGAGAATGGTTATTCATTTCCAGCCATCGCCTCAAACTGATGGACCAGTAAAAAGAAGATACAAATTGTAATAATCTGCAAATGTTGGAGGAAGATGTCAGCATCAATCCAAAGAAAGAGCAACTGCTACTTTCTCACTGCCTGTCCTACATCAAAGAAGACAGAGGGAAAATGTGCATTTAGTAGTGTTCATTACAGTTATTACCTTCTCCAAAAATCCTCGTAGAACTAAACAGAAATGGTCTGGGATAGCTCAAGTCCTTCCTTTGAGACTATATATGGGAAGTTGTTCTGGGGAAGGTCTTCCACCTCCAGATAGTGCTTTCAGGTCCCACATATGCCTTAAGGTAAACTCATCTGCCCAGTGAGTGTGGAGCTGAAGAGGCCAGAACTGCTTTAGTAGCTTTCTACAGGCTTAGCTCCAAACCTCTCATCTGTCCCTTCAAGCAGTGGCAACAGCAGCAGAAAGACCTGCTTTGTCTCAAAGCACTGAGCAGAAAGGAGAAGCACACAGTTACCGGCACTACTGAAAAGTGGTGGAGCAGGTGGGCACGACCTGCAGCTCAGCTCTGATATACTGGCCACTACCCCAAAACTGCTTCTGCCATATTATTATCCCTTGCCTGTGTCAGCTATTCCCAAACCTTTCTATTTTCAGATGTGTAGCACCATTTGAAGTCTTGTATCCAATCTGGGGTGCGGGAGGTGCTGCGAGACTATGAGAGAAACCATCTGAGAGAGCGTGAAGCACATAGCGGCCTTCAGTTCCCATCTCCTCTTCATCCCATGGAGAACAGTGCTGCCTTTCCAGCCGCCTGCTGAAAGCAACAGCAAGGTGAAAAATAATCACGTTAGGGTGAATCCAGACAAAACAGAACAGTCACTTCTGGGAAGAGGAAAGCATATTTAAGAATTTTCCCCTTCTTCCAAAAGCATAAATCTTACGATTGTTAAAATGTCTCAGTCTCAAGTTTTTAGGGAACTTGTTGGTTTTGGATGCCCATCATAGCAAGATTCATCCATTTCTGTCTTCAATTAGTAAGAACATTTTGGACAAGCCTAGTAGAACTAAGCCGGATCACTGCCACACTGATGTTATTTCCTACAGGTTTGCTGCCAAAACTCGAGCTTCTTGAATGGTGACCAGTTCAATATGAATCAGTTTTTTACCCCACAGTAAAGGCCATCATATGCTGATCACTAACATAGTGATCTGCAGTTTGTCCTCCTTCTTTATGCAATATACATCCTAAATCATGGCCTCTGTTCTGGTAAGTAAAGGCTTCCCTGCTACTGGACCACATTATTTAAGGCATTACCTATGGATATGTTACCAGTTACAATTTGTGCCTTAACAAGGACTGGACTACACCCCATTATCTTCCCAACATAATGGAAGAAGCATCAAGGTCAGGAGACAAAAAGTATTTATTATCTAAATCATCCATAGAAGACAAAAACCTGGGACATATGTGGTGGTATAATTTGACTGACAACCAAGAACCCTGCAGTAGAATCAAGCTGTGACTGACTGTGAAAAAGGCACGAGAGCAGGGGCAGGCACCTTCCAGAGCAGCAGATGTAGGCAAGAAAGGATGGAAACCAACACCAAGAAAGCAACCTTTTGTGATGACAGAGGTAAATTGTTTATATAGGTATGTATTTCCAAATTACCTTTTTTATCACCAGTGAAAAACTAATATCTGCAGGGAAAGCTATGGGATTGTTTGGAGTGGGATGAAATAACAGTTAGGTGTATTATTGTGATGTGTTATTGGTTTGCATAATTTATGTTATGTCCATTAACCTCCAGCTAACATGGGGGATCTTGAGTTGACGCAGTGTAAGTAGGAAACACTGCCTTGCAAAGCTTGCTATCCAAATGGGTTGTACAGGAGACAAGGAGGGGCACAAAGTGAAGGGACTTACCCATACTCTCATGACAGATGGGTGCCAGACCCAGAAAATGGACAATAAATTCATGGTACTTGCATCACAGTACTTGGCAGACATGCTATGCAATTTATGGTTCTTGAAAAGGGACATAAAGAAATATTCCCCCTGCTGTCCAAATATCCTACCACATAAAAAACAGGTTAGTATGACTGAAAAAAAACCAGCCTTGTGTATCTGAAAAATTTTTCAGAGGTCCTTTCATAAATACAAAGGTTATTTTAGTTGTTGGTCTGTGGTGTGAGCCATTGTATGTGTCTACCTATAGCCTATCCAAAGTCACATACAGTGTAAATGTCTCACGGGCTGATTTTAAGCTAGGCCAAAATGATAGAGAGGGCCAAAGGAGAATGGTATTTCTTTCTTTGGGACCCACTATGTCTTATTTAACTTGCCTTGTCAAGTTTTTTCATTGATTTCTGAGAAAGATTTGGCCAGAAATAGTTTGAGAGGATGGTGCTTATGAATTTGTGCATATTTTATTGCTCAGGATACATTGCCAATACATGACACATGTCAAGATCTTTCAAATAGTCTGTGCTGAACACAGTGAGAATGGTTTTACTCATAAAACTTAGTTAAAGGGAAGTGTACAGTTTTCTTTCAGGAAAATAAGAATGAGTCATCCATGCACACATTTGATTTCCAGATCCAAGAGCTTGAAGTCTAGACTTATGGTTTTCATTTTTCTGAACACTTAATCAGTCTCTCCGCAGGCCGTTACATCCTGATGTCAATTAAAGGTTCATGAGGATACGAAAAACAGAGCAGGAGGTACCAGATTTTTCTTCCAGGTGAGAAGATGCAATAGTTTTACAGAGTGACTACCTTCAAAAAAAGAGTGAAGATCTTTAAACTTGAAGGACTCCTCAGTTCTCTCCATGCTTCATCCACAGACAAATGACTGCTTATCTGTATTAAAGTCTGTATAAATTTATTTATGCCTCCTCAGGGTAAGCAGGCTTGTAAAATCCTACTGTACTCTCAAGTAACAACTGCAATTTGGCTCTGAGCTCTGCAAGACCACCAAAAGACTGGGGGATGATTTGCCTAGGAGAGAGGCTGCGTGTGTTGACAGGTGGAATGAGCGTCTTAGGAAATGAGAAAACAGTGATGACGTATGGCATAGGGTCCACATGGAGGAGTCTTGGAGGAGAGGTTTCTCTTCCTTGACTCCATGTGTACACGATGGAAACCTGCAGCAGAGCCAAGTCCACATTACTCCAAAGGCAGAGGATTAAAAAAGCCACCAAAAAGTATATACATACACACAGAGAGAGCAAAAGGCAATCATTCCTCCAGCTGAGTGTGTCCTGGGTTATCTTTATATTTCCCAGTCACTTCCCAGCATGTCCATGAGTCAATTATATTGTGAGTGAGCACCGATCAAGGTGTGCATTGAGCTCAGATCTCCCTGGTGGGAAGGGGGTGGAGGAGATCCTTCTTCTTTGTTCAGGTTGTAGGAGAAACAGCTTCTCCCTGTTTCCCCCTGAAGCAGAAGGGGAAATGAGGCATTTCCCAGAAGACAAACAGGAAAGCCGTGTAGGTTCAAGAGCAGCTTTCCTGGCAGTCAGGCAGTACAGCACTTTTCCAAAGATTTCCCTGTGCCTCTCGCAGTTGGTGTGAGCCACTGGTGGAGACGGCGACGCGCGGGAGCAGGCTGTGGAGGGCATCCTGCGCTTGTCCCCCGTGCCGCCACCCTCCGCATCCCTGGCGATCTCCTCCTGACAACGTCACTCAGGGATTAGAAATTAGGCTTATAAATGAGAATGCTCTGTAACCTTAAAACTGCAGGCTTGTATTTTCAAAGTCAATAGAGGAGTTCCTAAGCAGCAGGAAAGAGGCTCAGGTTCCTGTGTTCCTCCAGCAAGAAATTGTTATAGCAGAAAAAAAACCCAGATCCTTCAACTCAGGTCCTGATGGATGTAGCTAATTAAAAGAAGAAGAAACTTTAACTTCTGAGTAAAAAATACCATGGGCACTGTGCTAGTTACAGGATGTGTAACTATCTATGTGCCCTAACCCTCAAGGCAGTTGTGGTGTATCAAATTTGAGTAAAGTAGCAGTGCCTCCGAAAAGGTCATCTACTTTCCATCCATATCCAAACTAAAGCTGTCAATGCCTCTGACATCGAAGCAGTCACTCACTTGCATGGGGCTGCAGGTGCAAAACGTTGCTTGATGTGCCCAGGTCTCCCATGTTTGTTCCTGTGGTATTAAAGTCCTGAGAAGATATACATAACCTGCTTTATCAATTCAGTTGGTATTTAGCTTCAAGCAGCCTATTGATTCATTGCAAGGAGCAAAGAGAGAAAAGGAAATAACAAGTAGGGAAATGAAAAAATAATATGCAGGAAAGGAAGGGTGGCTCACAAAGCAGGCAGGAGCACTGGCCTGCTGCCTCCTATGAAGAGCTCCCACGAAGAGCTTTCGTGGCCTCCTCCTGGAGCCCACGCAGGTCTGCTCCAGGAGAAGGCAGCAAGCAGCTGAGCTCTGTGATTGAGCGCACATCGCCACTGTGGAAAAACTCCCCTCTTCCCTGCTTCAGGTGCTCAGGACTTCTCACCTCCTCCTGCCCAGGCAGAAGTAGGCTGTAATAATTACTTAAAAACCAAACCTCTCACTGCCCAAATAGGAGCTAGTTACTGTCCCAAGAAAAAGTCTGCGTTTAATCCCCAGCTTGTTAGCTGACATTACCTTCAGTGTGCCGAGTTTAATGGAGCAAGGTGTACTCAGGCAGGATTTCACTGGCAACTTGCAGCAATGACATGAGGTTTGAATGTCGGCACGGGCTGTCAATCTTCCCTTTGTATTCTGGAAAACACGGCCAGCAGGTGGCTATTTAATCGCTTGGGTGACCCCTGGTAAAGCACACTTGCTTGCTCTCCCTTTTTGTCTTTCAAGGTCTTCCAAGCCTGAAGCAGGGCAGCAGCTCCCTGAAAGCTGGGGGTAAGTAGCAGTGTGCTCTCAGGGGCGCTGGCATTGCTATGGCAAACATCGGTGGCAAATCAGAGCTGCAGAATAGGACTTTTCTATGTTTCCCATGCTGATCAGAATATTCAAAAATAACTAGAAAGCTTGCCATTTCAAAGCAGTACAGGGTTTAAGCCATTTTTCCCATCCACATATATTGGCACTGCTTACCATTTCATTAGCTGTTTTCCTTGTACAATAAGTTTTGTAGCTCTCGATTTCTGTTAGTGCTTATTATGTCAGCATGGTTATATCACAAGGTATGTTTCCAAGGGAGGCAAGGATTGTAGGGAAATGTTTATTAGAACAACAGAAACACTTAGGAAAACTGGACAAGCTCTCAGGGTCCATCTCTGCACGTCTGGCAATATTTATTATGATTACTGTATTAAAGACAGAGAATGGTATGAGCTTAGGGAAAAATACCTAAAGTATTTTTGTCACCATCTTTAAAGCCATTTCGAGTCATTACCATTCAACTCAAGCTCTTTAAAATGCTGGTTTACAAATTTTAATAGTTATTGGCAAAGAAAGTTAGTGCTCATGGTCTACGTCTGCATCCTGGCCACAGCTCAGAGAATCAATTTTCAGGCTTCTTGTAATGTTTTCCTGAAGTATCCAAAGGAAAAAAATGCACCTTATACAGAAATGGGTGAAAGTACAATCTGACATGGAAATGACCTGAGGTACAGTTGTTCCTTAAAAAAAATAATAAAATAAAATAAAATAAAATAAAATAAAATAAAATAAAATAAAATAAAATAAAATAAAATAAAATAAAATAAAATAAAATAAAATAAAATAAAATAAAATAAAATAAAATACTGGAAGTATGGAAATGTTTCTGCTTCTGGCAGGACAAACTAGCACCACAATCCCAGCAGGTTTGTTGGCATTTTTATCATCACTCCTGTTTTGTCAACACTTCAGAAAAAAAAAATCCTCTACATTTTGTATTTTTTATCTTTAAACACTTCCAGAAAAATCAGTTGCTTTTTTTTTTTTTTAGTCATTTAAGTTATTATCATTCTATGGCTACATCATGCTCTTATACTCACTTTCCTGATTTGACTATATACATTTCAAAAACACAGCAGTGGAATTTCATATTAAAAGCACTGAAAACAAGCACTTGAACTTAACAGCAATTTTCCCCAGATCTGGTACTTGATTTCTTTCTCTTTCAGGGGCTATACTAAAGGGGTTGGTAGATGAGTATTTTGCCTTTTTTGCACAAACTCCATACATGAGTTACATCTTCCATGGAACATCACATCTTCTGGTCAAAAGACCAATGTACTGAGGGAATCCTTTGTCATATAGTTGAGGGATATAATCTAGAATAAGTGCTTAGCCCATGCAATAATGACTGAGTTCTCAGCTGAAATGTTAGAATTCAGAATAAACTATTTATACTTAATTGTTAAATTTTTTCAGCATGGAAAATAAAAATCAAAATTCCTACAGACAGTGATTGCTGTTGGTTAAATTTGTGTCTTGGCAAAACCCCAAATTTTTAGGCAAACACCAACATGAATGAAAAATTTAGCTAGCCCTGCAAATATTTAAGCACGTTTAGTGCTCACAGGATGCTGTAAGGTGACAAAAAAAAAGGAGGGGAAAAAAAAAGTGGGAGACACCTGCTTCTGTTAGTGTCTCCTGCTTGTGAGCTTGCTCCTCTCAGTGTTTGGACCAGGAGGGGAGGGAGATCCCCTGGTAGCAACTCACCCTGTCCTCAGGCTGAAGGACTGGTATGGCACATCACCCTCCCCAGCTCTGCACAGGGAAGGGAGGATGGCTGGGGCTGAAAAAAGACCCCTTCTATCTTTTTTAGGAAGAAAAGGAGGCGGCTGCAATATATTTAGGAGTGGGTGGCAGCTGAAAGTGCATCTTGTGAAGTTGCTCTTTGACAAATGTGTAGCATCCCAGGAGGAAAAATAGGAGTTTGCCAAGCTCAGACATTTTCTGTTCTCATATAACTAAAGCTGCTTTGATCTAAATTTGACAAGTGATGTGTGTGTTATACCACTGTAACCACTTTAGTCTTTTTCTCTCAAAAAACAAATAGCCCAGGGACCAAAATCTGGTCTCAGACATCCTCCTCCTGGAACTCCCACTGCTTTCAAGTTACTAAGAATGAAAGGTAAGTACGGCAGAGGAGTATGTAGCAAATGTTGTTCCCAGGTTTTTATGAGCGTTTGTACAGTTCAGATCCTGGGACGCTGGCAGCTCAGCTCGGATGCTCTGGGTTCATGTCTCAGCCTGGAGCTGGGTTCCCTTCTAGAACGATAGCAGTGCTGGTGGTGGCATGAGAACCTAAACCAGCCATGAAGCGTGACCCTAACCTGCACCAACACTGACTCATTCTTTACATCTTTTTTTTTTTTCTTCATTTCACAGGCATTAGTATTTCACCTCATCTGTGGAAATTAATGGCACATAATGTCAATCTTTTTTACAGATAGCCTATGACATCTAAAAAGGAAGATTTATAAACTCTTAGTCTGCTTAATTGTATCTTTCTCAGTAATGTCTGATTGAAATATTAGTAACTTTGACTCATTTATTGCCAAAATGACTTCAGCACTCCCTCTACCTGGTATATATATTGTAATGCCAGTTTTTAATTCAATAAAGTAAGAAGGATTGTGAGTGAAAGCTGCTGTGCCTCGTGACACTGAAGTTCGTCCTCTGTATATAACATTACCCTCTTTAAATACTTCCTAAACAAATACTTACTGTACTTACACCAAAGATAGCAATTATAGAGTCAATAATCCAAATTTTAAAATCCTTAAATACATATTTGTTTGCTGTATTCTATCAGAGGCTACAATATCCTCAGATGGAAGCCTTCATAATTCTATTTGTAACATTTTTATTTTACAGCTTCCATTAACTTCTGTCTAACTTCTAGCTTTGATTTACTTCCTGGAAGACTGTTTTAAAATTAATAATTTGATTTTTAGATTAAATATAATCCTGATATTTAGCAAAAGTAAAAAATACTTTATTGAAATGTGATTAAAACAATTTTTCAGGCATTAAGTTCTTTAATAAAAATGTTATATTTTATTAGAAAGTATCAGGGTTCTGGGTTTTAAAAGGTTATAGAAAAATGTGTTGTAAAGGGTTTGTGACAACTATTTACAGAACAAAGAAATCTGTGAAAAGTCTTTTCTACTGGTGCTGCTGAGAAGTGGCTAAAGAAAACTCAGTTGTGTCACCCATGCCATAAATATGACGTGAACCAAATGAAAAACCCAGCAGTAATGGCCAGGGGTAGCTTGCCTTCGGGACTGAGAGGCAGAGACAGGCTCGTGCTGCCTGTGAAGAAGTGCCCACTGCTCCCAGTTGCCATTTCCACCTCCTTGAGACGGTCTTACTAGAAGACGGTACCAGGTAAGCATATGATCATGCTCAGCAAATCCATTTTTGCTGGTGAAGTTGTGCCTGACACTGGGCCATTGTTAACATGGAATAAATTTAAGCAGTTTCCAATGAAGTGTCTGTTTAGGCAGGTAACAGTCAGCTCACATTGTACACATGCCAACAGAAGGTGGAAAATTGTGTCAAAATACTAACACACCTATTAAAAAAGGGTGAGGAGTCAAGCTCTCACCCATATCAGGCCCTGTCACCCCATGGACCTGCGCCAGTGATGCCAGGATCGGCATCTGCTGATGTTTTGTTCACCAGGAAGCCAAGACCAGGGTGCCCGGCACTGCCAGGACCAGGCCTCAGGTCAATGCAACGTTGCACAACAGCAATGGCACTGTGGCCTGTGGGAAGGACGCTCCATCTCCATCCTTTTGTCGGGGCATCCATCTGGTACCATTGCTTGAACCGGTCCTCCTTTTTCCAGTGTGATTTATGCATCTCTGGTAAATATGTGACATAGGAACAGTTGCCTATACCATCCTGCTGGGAAATTAAGAAAGAGTTAGTGCTAAAAATAATTGGGGTCCTTTCACAATACTAACTCATAAGGACTACTACCACATCTAGGGTTAACGTATTATTTGTTCCACTCCAGTTTTCTTTTAGAAAAGCCAAATCATTGCCTTACTTGCTTCTCTATCTCTCTCTTTTTATTGTCAGGATGATTTCCCAGGAAGACATTTTTAAAATTTACAACCATACAGACCCCACACTGGAAGAGGGGAAGGAGAGAAGCTACAGCCCTATGAATATGAGAAGACGCGCCTTTTGTGGATTTAATTTGTGTTCAGTAAGGAAGAGTGAGAAACAGTGCTTAGTTTAATATTTCAGGAAATCATACAGTAAATGCCCTGAGAAATGTAGTATGCTGGGGCCAGGGCACACTCCAGCACAGCTTCCCACATGGAGAGCTGTTTGCCAAGCCTGGCTGATGCACAGTTTTTGTACAATATAATTATTTAATTTGGGGGCATGACTTTCTACCAAATGATTTTTACTATTCTAACATATAACATGGATGATTTTACATCAGAATAATTATTCTTTTGTCCTCTAATTATGAGCATACTTTGTATAACAAAGAACCAGTAGGAACTGGAAATCGTTTAGGTCATCTACTCCATTCCTCTGCCTGGGATGAATTATTTCTTACATTGTGTTTATTAAAGTTTTTTCCAACATATGAAAAACACTGCAAAGTCATGTTATGTGACCGGGGGAAATAATATAGAACCAGTAAATAGGATTACAGGAACATCTGCTGGAAAATGTTTTTTCTTACAAAGTATGACATTTATACCTTGGCAATGAGCAATATTCACATTAACTGCAGATTATTTGTACAATCGAATTCTTATTCTTTTTGACAACACCCCAGTGTGTTTCCATGGCAGTCCAAGAGACTTCACCCCACTCTGTTGGAGGAAAAATCCTGGAACAATTGGGCTTCTGGGATTTTACTAATTTCAGGGTTTAAGCAAGATACATGGTACCTAAGTATTGGCTGGCTTCCTTTAAGATATATCTGCATATACTGTTTCTGTCTTTGAGACGGGTCTTTTTCTGTAAGAAAGTGAAGAAGATCATTGAACAGATAAAAAGGCCAAAAGAAAAGAAGACAAAGAGGCCACGCCACTGTCCTGCTCTTACATACAGTAAAATCAGGGAACTACTCTGCTTTCTAGAAAAATCTTAGTTGGAAGGTTTCTTTCTGTACATACACAAATGCCTTTTCCATGTATTTTCATAAACTAAAAAGCAGTTGTGATGACAGTGCTGTGGGAAGGGGCAAGAATAGGTAAATACAAATTTCTTTGGGGGATTAACATGGCTAATGAAAGTGACCCTAAATGCATACAAAAGAGCATTTTAAACAAATGCTGGGCTTCTCTGGAGCAGAGGGAGCCCATCTGAATTTCAGATGTCTTTCCATTCCTTCATTTTGCATGTGCTTATGTGCATGCTCCCTGCTATGGGCTCCTGTGGGGTCACGACGGGGGAAGTCCACACCCCACCTGGGTTGAATCCAGTTTCTTGGGGACTACATAAATCAGCGAACAGCCTCATTCCCGATTTTTGTTTCAGCCAAGGATGAGGGAAAGATGACAAGCACTGTCAGGAACCTGAAAGGCTTTCTGGGGCAGTGGGTATAAGCGGGAGTGATGGAGCAGCCCGGGGCCAGAGCCAGCATTGAAGCTGGGGATGCGACGGCTTCAACTGGCAAAGAGTTAAATACATAGCAGTAGTGAGCCTTTATTCATTGTGGTTTGCCCAATTCCAGACTCTTTATACTACCAAAGCAGAAACTCTCCTTCTCCCTCCAGGTCTAGGACAGGGGAATCAGAGAGAGCTCCCTGTCTAATATTCAAAGAGTAGCAGAAATCTTGTCCTCAAATTAACACCTCTGCCTTTATTTTCCTGAGTATCTCCAGCTACAGTTACTGTAAGTGAAACTTTTAGCCTACCCTGGGCAGACAGGCCAACAGGCCTAGGGCTCCTCAGTGCATAGTTTTGTCTTTTCTCTCTTGTGCATAAATCGATAAGGGTTAATACAGGGCTGTGGCTCTACCCGTGCAGGCAGCTCAGGTAGTCATCGCACCCATTTAATGGAATCTCTGGCACCAGTCTGGTGGGTATATAGAATTACACCAGTCAAAACGTTTTTCTAGACATCCAATGAATAATGAAAAGAGTTTAAGAGGTACTTCAGCTGATCACCCTCACATCCTTTGGGGTATGGGGTTATCTTTCTGAAAAGCTAAACCTATGCAAGTTTTAAGTGGTTTCCTTAATATGTACATCCTTTAGTGAGAAAGAGATGGATACAGAGCTAGGGAAAACAGGTGCTTCGGCATTGGTTTTATTCCTGAATGTCTTGTCTGTATTGTGCCTATTTGACCCAGCTGCATTCCATCATTTGGCTCACATGGGGCCCCTTTGAAGAAAGACACCTAGGAAGCAGGCTGGGATGGTACATAGCAGCTATGTCCTTGTCTTAGGCAACAATGCTTCTGATAGAGGACAGTGGCTGCCAAATGGCTACAGCCAAGGCTGAAGAGGGTACAAAGACTTGGCAAATCCCTTTAGTTCATTCCATGCATGGAATTTGTTTAAAGGCTTATTATAAATAAAAAATAAATAAATAAAATAATAAATAAAAATATAAAAATATTTTTATTTTATATAAAAATATAAAAATAAAAATAAAAAAATAAATAAAAAAATAAATAAAAAAACCTTGCAGAAAGCTGAAGGCAGGCACATACCAGGGTATGTGGCTGGGCAGCTTACATTTCAGGCTGGTAGTGTTTCTCTTCTTTCAGTCCATGGTCTCTGTTGGGAGACTATCTTGTCATGTCAGCAGTGCATATCTAATGTAGTCTTCACACTGTGCCAGTAACCCATTAGTGAAGCCTCCCAGTTATAATCCTACTGCTATCTTGCTGGCTTTGCACCTCACCCTTACAGGCATGGCACAGGCAGTGTCAAGACTTGCATTGGTTTTCCCTGTGCAATGCCCAGAAATAGTAGTTACATATTAATATATTTCTAAGAAAAGCCTTACATAGAAATGGCAGTGTCTGGGAATAAGGAGAACCACGTTGTCTGCATAGTTTGCACCATAACTCTGTTTTTTGCCACGTGCACATTAGGTAATTTCTCAGCACTTCCATAATCGCAATTAAAAAAAAAAATTAAAGGAAGGAAAGGTAATGTCTCTTGGGTAAACTACCCAAGACTCAAAACCAATATACATGCTTAGTGGTAGTAAAAAGACTTGCACTTGTCTTGTAAATTAAGATAGGAACTACCCACCCAAAATGTTTTGAATGACTTGGAAAAAAAAGAGGTTATTAAGAAACAAAATGCATCATGCCTAACAGTTGAAAGTTTTTTGATT
This sequence comes from Phalacrocorax carbo, assembly GCF_963921805.1. Lineage (NCBI taxonomy): Eukaryota > Metazoa > Chordata > Aves > Suliformes > Phalacrocoracidae > Phalacrocorax > Phalacrocorax carbo. The sequence goes on along the minus strand of NC_087513.1, from coordinate 43,010,956 downwards.
GGGGGAGGAGGGAGGAGAGAATCATGGAGACAAAGTTGTAGATCCAAGGCTCTTATTATTCAGTTTTCTAAATAACTTTTTTAAACACCAGTCTTTTGTTCAGCATGCTTTACTGAAAGTTAATGAGTAAGAGACATTCCTGTTTCATGATAATAGGTGCTTAATGGGGCATTTTGTTTAACTGTTGATTCATTCTTCCTATCAGGTGGCCAAGAGCAGCCTTTCACAGCAAAGTAAAATCTGCGTTCACTGTTGTTCCGCAAACACTATTGGAATCAATTGCAAATGTTTAGTATGACTTTGTAAACATGACCCTTTCCTTTTGTTCTGTTTCAGGGTCTACTTCACACTTTCATGTCAGAGATCTAGTTTCACGGATCACTGCTGATGAAGCTTTCAGATATGTGCCATAAGTATAGGTACATTTTGTTCAACAGAAGCGAGATTTTATTTTCTATTCCCATACCCTCACACAAGAAAATCAGCTTGCTCCAAGTGACATGAGTTCTTCGTCTCAATGCACAAAAGAGAAATCTAGCAAAAGAACAAACTTGCGCCATGGGAAGATCAAGCATCAGAAGTTATGCCAGTGATAATCAGAAGAGAAGGGCAGGATCTGGAGAAGTTGGTAACTGCTATTTTACAGTTCCTTGTGAGTACACTCAATAAGAATGTAACAATTTTTATGTATATATATGTACATATGTGTAGTAAATTAACCCATTTAAGTAAGGACAGTGCCAATGTAAGCAAACCAGTCACAGTAAGGACGAAGAAACCCCTTGTATTTGGCTTTTATACTGTAATCAAAACCTTCAAAATATGGTACAGATTTTAATTATAGTAGTCCATGTTTTCACTTATGCTACACATTTCTGTTTCTGTTTCACGCATTGGGAAACAAACTGAGAGAGTTTGAGTGAGTTGATCAAAGACTGGATAGAAACACAGGGCCTCTGACTCCATGTGGCCCATTACTTATCCTTCTACTTGAAAATTTGTTAATTTTTATTTCTTTTTTTTAGGCAACTAATCACTGATGTCTCATCATCTTCCCCCCTGCCTGCCCCAGTAAATGATGATAATAAAAAGCTTCATTTCTGCTACTATTTGTTTATTACTTCAGATACTGAAGCCACTGCTGCTGGGGACAGAAAACTAGGAGAGAACATGGAACAAAACAGATACCTGCAGCTGAAGCATAATGGATTTAAACAAAAGGCCTTTTCACATGGAGTTTAATTAGTATAAAAATATTAAGGAGGGGGAAAATAAATTCATGAAAGAGCCGTCCATTGGTGGCTACTAAACATGACCATCTGGTTATAAAGCCTGTAGTTCAGGGATTCTCCTATTGCTTTAGAGGTATACAGAGATGGTTCCTCTCCCTTTACTTCGGTACTTCCCCTGCTCCACACACACAGGAGCAAACACATACTCTTTTGTTCTTATATTCCTGTCCCCTAATGGTGTGCATGGGAGAGATAAAGCAGTACCAGATGAGCCTTCACACTGACATAATGTGGATGTTCTGTGTTATGTTATGTGGTGATGTTACAGCAGGGCAGGCCACTCCTCTGCTCCTCAGACTTGTTTCAGCTGGCCCTGCAAGCTGGGTATCTGACGCAAAACCCAGTGGATTCAGTGGAATCTTTTTTCAGATCTTCAGAGCAGACTCCTAAATGCAAGCCTGGTTAATACTCCAGCAAAGAACATCTGATTATTACATAGGCTGGTCAGGAACAGTAACGAAATTACCTAAAGAAAAACATTTAGGATACATTATTTAAACTGCATTAAATATTTGTGTGGTCATTCCCAGGCAGAATGAACATTTCCTCAATTTGATTCCATTTTATTCAACTTAATTTACACCTTCTGTTACTTTGGATGAATATTGCTCTGTAGCACGTCTTAAGGAAACAGGCTCTGCAGGAAATGGTGTGAGCTACTGACATAATTTCTGTCATCATTTCTAGCATTAGAAAATATCACAATAGTAGAGAATTTTCTATTGAATAAGATATAAACCCGAAGTTCTCCTCTGGTTGCAATTATGTGGTAAATATAATTGTGACCTGAACATGGAAGTACAGAAGTCAGCAGTAGGCAGGAACAGCTTCCTTAACGTTCAAATTTGCAGTCTTTCCCTTACTACATGGAAACAAAGTTTGCCAGTGTGGTTCCTCCCTCCATGATGTCTGTCCTGCCCCATCTTCACAGGCTTTTGGATCCAGTGCCCACTGGCTAAACTCCAGGGAAACCACAGCATAGGTGCATTTGAGTCATCTAAGTCCTGGAGAACGACTTTGCTCTCAAGAACTGTTTCATCTCACAGGCTCTAAAATCAGGGACTGCCTCTGCTTCTGAGCAATTTTCTAGGCAGAGACTTTGGAGTTTGCTAACGAGAATAAGAGAATTTTGAGAGGCAAAGGGAGTCTGATACTTTGCTCACCTCTTCTCCTCCCTCTCCAAACACTGTTCCAATCACTGAGCTATTGTGTGACAGATGGAGTATTCCCTCCCTGCTGCGTACCTTGTCAGGCTCCCCACCACCTGCAAAACAATCACAGCACCCTAAAAATATCCCTCACCTCATTAGTTCAGCAATGATTTTTCAAGAATAAGAAATTGTAGTTCTTTCTTACTGCTACTACACGCTGGGCCTGAAGTCACCAAAAGGGTAAGGGGTGAGTAGTCTCTGATTTTTAAGTTTCAAGGTATTCTTGCTCATTGTCCTCTGAAATTAGTAGAGTTACCAAGAGAGTAGTTACTGTGATTACTCAGTGTTGGTATTTACAAAAAATGTGCTCCCCATAAATACTGAATTGTGTCATTATCACTGTGTATGCTGGGGTTTCATAAATATTGGCATTCAGTAATTTGACAGCTGGCTGTAAACTTGAGGAGACAGTCATTAAAATGGCCATTAAGAATGCTCAGAGCAGAAAAAAAGGCTGCTTCTTATTCATCCAGGACACCCGGAGCTTGGAAAAGAGGGGCATTTTCATTTGAATAGGGCAAACATTCTACATTTGATGTAATCTCGAGTGTTTGTACCTCTGCTCTCCTCATATTCCTTCAGCCGAACAGCATATTTTGGGTCTTCATTTCCAGATTCATCTAGACAAAAGTGGGGCTGTGTTTCTGCATGGCCATTCCAGAGTGCTCCAGCAAGAAGGACACGTGCAATACTACTTGCAAGGTCTTCGTATAGGTTTTAAAACTTGTGCTTGCAAATATCAGGTAGTATTAGAAGGCTGAAATAATTGATCTATAACATGTTTTCACAGGCTGAATACCAATTTTTAACTGAACGCTTTGCATTTTATCTCAGGAAAAATATCCACACTTGACTGGGAATAGACACTGGAAAATTTTCTAGCTTGGGCTTTCTGTCAGAAAGATTGAAACATGGTGTTGTCAGGAAATCTGTCCTCTTGCATGTCATATAAAAATGGTGTTTCACCGCCTGAAGAATTTTAGTCAGCCTAATAACTCACTGTTCACTCAATTATTATATTTTTACTTAAGGAAATTGTATAATGCAAGGTCAGACTTCATCTTTTGTGTGGTCAAAATGAGTGCTGTTATTTGCACAGTCACAACTTCTTGGGGGAAACAAGCTGGGGCAGAGCAGGCTGAACAATGGTGCTTCCCAGTGTGCAGTCAGGGACCACTGCTGCTCCGGTAACCATTAAGAGGTGAAACAACTGGAAAAATCCTGCCCTTCAGACATCAATATCCACATACTGCAACACATATTAGTGAGCGAAGAGCATAATGGGTGGAAGCAAAAATGGTAATACATCAGCCTGCTTTTGTGTTGGTTATAATGATGGGGGTTGCCACGCTGCGGAAGACAAGTCCATAGGTTTTTCTTTCTCCAGGAATTCCAGATGGTACTGGAATTTTTCTTCATAAAAAGTTTCAGTTGTCATTGATTGGTACTGACTGAGAGATACCTTCATAATGACTGTAAAGACACAAGCAGCTTTCAAATTCATGGATTTCAGTCCCATGGCAGGCAGGTAGAAAACCCTCCGAAGCGCTGCCACCCAAACAGCGGGCTTTCTCTGTTATTGCCATTAACTGCAATTCTCCACCTGTCTCTTTGATGAGAGCCAATGCCAGTAAGCATTACAAGCGGATTACTGTTTTACACTCTGCATGAAAGATGTGTCTAATAAGAGGATGTAAGTCTGATCTGGCTAAAATCAGCGTAAGGGAACAATTGCAAATTGAAATTATTTGTAACAGTAAGTCTGAAAATTTATGGGATGGAGATATGCAGCCGGGGAGGTGTTAGAATTTGAGGGGCTGCTGATATGTATCTCTTGAGTTTGTGCTATTTTAGATATAATAATTTCACTTACACATTTTGTTTGTAGTGTACTGCACCGTAGCTGGATGTCTATGCAAACTCATGCGCGTCTATGTGCATACCTACAGGGAGAGGAAAAACTGATGGATTTTTCTAATTCAAGATAGAGTTATATATATTCATAGATGATCCTGTTTGGAAGGAAATATATATCTGCTGGCATTTGGTTTTATGAGTGAGCATGTGTATCCGTGCAGCAACAGACTGGCGTAACAGAAAACCGGCCCATTTGTTCTTAGCACAGTGTCTGACAATTCACCTCTTGATCCTGCCCTTTTCACAGCCGTTTGTTTCTCAAGGAATGATTGTGGCTAGGAAGCCTGAAAGCTGAGAAACATCTCGTCACCACGCACAAATTATCATTCTTCTCCCACTCAGGAAGGTTTCAGAGCTATGCAGGTGTGGCTGTGTGATGGAGATGCCACTGCAGGACTCAGCGGAGGGGTCTGCCTCGTACCCCACCATGGGGCTGGGTGAACTCATGGTCTTGCATAAATCACTGTTGTGGGGATATCAGCTCTTAGCTTCTGATCTCCAGTTGTAAAACAGAGCTAATATAATCTCCTTAGTGCCCCTTTTCTGTATCTTTCTTCCAAAGCTCCCAGGGCAGAAGCTTTCACCTTGGCATATTTGGAAGATGACACTTTGCCTTTGGTTGCTTTTCATCCTGTGGCCAAATCAGTAACCTCAAAGGGGTAAACAGGAGCTGGGCTGGGGTGTAAGAGCTGGAGAAGTGCAGGAGAAAGCCCTCAATCTGACCCCACCACTGGAGGGTTTGTCCTTGCTTCTTGCGCCTAGTGGGGGGGAAGGAAGGAGTCTCTGTGCATACCTCAAAATCTACAGGATTTCCTAAAGCCACCCCCAAGGGTCAGGTTTTGCCTTTCCTTTCCTGCAGAGAAACCAGTGCAGGACGTGCTGTAGGTTGCAGAGGCCTCCTCCACCAGCTCCCATCAGGTGAGGATTTAGCACTGGATCCATCCCTCAGTGTCCTCTGAGGAATTCACTGTGTTTCTGCTGCAGGAAAAGAGAACGGCAGGTGGGGCTGAGGCCAGAGACGACGAGATACAGCCTTGCTCCAGCTGTAGCAATTACCTGTGCTGTCACAAAAACAGCGGGTCTTAAATTTTGAACAGAAGGGACTAAATGCATCCCTGGAGTAACTCCAGCAATTTCTGCAGGTTATGAGAGAAAGATTTTGGCCCTCCATCCATTTTATGCACAGAACTAAATATTTTCTCTAACACTGAGTCAAAGGACTGAAATTATTTGTCAGATTGAGAAGTTTGGTGTTAAAGTCAGAGGAAAAAACATACCTTACTGCCAATGAAATTGGCTTCACTATATTTCTAGTGCACATTAAGCAAAACAGCACCTTTCAGATAGATGACTTTTGCTCATGGCCATTTTGAAATTTCGATTTCAAGTGCACTAGAGGGTTTCTCTATGAGCGAGAATTGCTTCTTACTGTCATTTTTCAAAGGGTTGCTGTGAGACCGAAGAGTTGGCCTCCGTTAAAAATCCTGCAGCATCCTGAGCTAATTTGGTGGTGAAACATACCCTCTACCAGTTACTGCCTTCACCATCTGGGTGACTGCCAGGTGCAGAGTTGTCCGAAGAAGTTATCTTAGACTTTGTCCCTAAATGTTTATAGCTGGTTGCATTCAGTAACACTAAAGATATCCTAACAGCTAAGGCATGAGGAAGTGATATGTTCACAGTGTGACACATAGTTCAATGGAGTTCTCAGTGTTTCTTGCAGGATGATAATTCTGGCAACTTTTGTTTCCAGTGAAGGTCATATGGGCTTCAGTTTCCACAACTGGGCACAGGGTGGGAGGCTTGACATCACACTCCCCGGCATGGCATGGGGGCAACGACGAAAGATCCCATGTCTGATGCTCCAGTCCCGCTCCTGTCCCCCAGGATAATGTTCCTGCGGTGACTGCTGCAAACATGTTGCGGCTGCAAAGGGGAGGATGGGGAAAGAGGCTGAGGATGCTTATCTGAGCAGGAGGCTGCTGAGCTGTATTTCCAGGGGGGCCACTTCTGTTCAGCTTCTTTAAGTCTCATTTTACCCATCTGCTATGTGATGCTCATCTGCCCAGCGTGGTGTCAGGAGACTTCACTGATGTATATGAAGTTCTTTGATGCATGACAGCTCTACATGAAAAATAAAATAATCAGACCTTGTTTCTATCTGTATCACTTTTACTTGGACATCAGCAGCTAGTTGGTGTTACTGAATGTGTTCAGAAATAAAAAAATCTTTTTATTTATTCAATGGCCCCATGCATGGTACCTCCCCAGTTCAGAACGGGTTTCCTGGTCTTGTTTTTTTGCCAATAGTATCTAAGCATCTGCAGTTATTTGTTTTTCTCATGATACTGCTTATGACCTCGTTTTCCCTCTTAAAACAATACACAAATCCCCTATTCCTCTCCCATAACTACCTTTCCCTGGAGTACAGTGATCTGTATTGTTTGCAAATTATATTGGAAAAAAAACAAAGAGAGGAAAAAACACTATTTAAAAGTTTCCTTACCAGGGATGGAGTGTTACAAACAGTTTAAAAAAAAGTAGAAAGCTGATTGTTAATGGCAAGGGATAGTAGAACGGGTTTGCTCAGAGGACGGATGGGCTTGGAGCAGCGAGTGCTCAGACACAGGCTTCTCCTCCAAAGCCCCTGGCACGGGAACGGCTCCCATCACTTCTGCATTGCACTGCAGACTGCAGCTAAATGACTGCAAAAGCCAAACCACTCTCCTCATCTGTCAGATTAACTCGGCAGCTAGTCTGAGCGATATGGATGCCGAATGCAAAGCTGCTAGTTGATAGGTGTTGCCATTAACGTGTTTTAATTAAATAGAGAAAAGGAGATGGGAAGGGACTGAACCAGTGACACTGAGAGGAAACCAAGCACCAGAAAGCCTGGATTTTTTCACTTTCCTATCTGTCTGCTTCATCAGGAAGCAGGGAATCATCCCTGCTTGCCTGCCTAGTGCTATTACCAGGAAACGTGATGGGTTTTTATATCTAGGTTGAATTTAAACCTTTGACTAAGTCTGTCTGTTACTGAACAAATCCATTTCAGCCTTGTAAACCTCACATAAACTTTCCTTAAACCTCTCATGTTTTATAGATTAATTTTTTTTAACTTCCAGTTAGCCCAGATTCCCCACTGGTCCTGAACTCTCATGGTTCTCCATCTGCAGAGTTACATTAGCAACCACCACAGACTTAGATATTGTTATGGAGATGCTGCGTGGTGGTTTTGGCTTTCTGATGTCCCTGCTGGCCTGATTATTCATGGATTCTCCACAAATGCATATGTGCCACAGATAGAGCACCCCGACCTCGGCATCTCCCTATTAAAGTCCTCCCCCCACACCCCCACTCCACCCCCCAGGGAACTGCTGGTATGCTGCAGCTCCCAGCCATGGCTGGGGGGCAGGTCTGGGGTTGGGGGCTGTCTGCATGTGGCTTCTTTGTTTGCAGCAGATACATAATAAATGTCATATGCGTATGTAGGCAGGCTATGAAAATGTACCTTACATGGAAAATAGACAGACTAGAAGTATACAGTGAAAGTTTCTTTTCCCCATTTACAGTTAGTCTAAAATATCTATATCTCTACAGGTCTGAGACACTGTTTTGCCACAGCTTATACTGATTTGAATTTTCTGGTTTGGCATCGTTCAAAAATAAAGTCTTTTGGAATTTCTCATGTACCTTTGAAAACACTGCTGTTACCTCCGCTGCTGGTGAATACAATCGCATGAAAGTGGGACAGAACCGTGCTACATCTTTGTGGCTTTATCGCAGCTGGTGCTGGAAAGATGCATGCTAATTCCTGCTCCCTTTCTTTAGTTGTGGACCTCATTCTCCTCTTCCATTCAGCTCTGTTTTCCATAACAAGTTCTAACCTCTCTGTAAATCACAGTGTTTAGGTTAGAGTGCACACACTGAAATCTCCTATGGTGTAATTTATAAACTACTGTGATAGAAACAACTGTTTCTGCAGATGTAGTAAATCATAAGTAAAATCTCGATAGGAGTATGTTTAGATAGGGGGCTTTGGGTGTGAAGTATTGCTCTTGTTCCATAAGCGTGCTTTTTTATTTGGTCCAATGTCGGTAACATTCGACATCACTTGCTCACTTGAGTTTTGCATCTGGGCCAGGGAAACTCATAAAATCCAGTTAAGTTACAGGGGTAACTCAAGGGATGCAGGGATTCAACTCGTACAGGACTCATGACAGGAAGAAGCCACTACACTTAGAGAGGTGTGATTCATCTCTTCTAAAGTTAGCTGCCTAAAAATGGCAAATCTCATCTCAGCTTGTTTGCTATGCAATCAATGGAAAAGGCAGGCAACCTGCAGGATGACTGGCTCACCAGTAAGGCTGTGAATTAGAAAAGATCCTAGGTGACTGAACTTTGGGCATCAAATTCAAGCTAGACAAGCACAGTTAATCAAAATCAATCCAGCCCCAAATGACTTCAGTCTTTATGGGATTTACAAAAAGCTGCAGTGCAGACCTCACTTCAGAAATGACAGCGACTGCCCCATTAAATTTGTTGTCATAATCCCTGCATCAGCTTTCCCATGGGATTTCATCCTTCACAAAGCCTCAGTTTTTCTAAGGGAGCAGAAAAGAGAAGATGGGTATGAAGGGAAGGAGCTTTAAAGGCCACTGTTGTTTTAACACTTTGCTATGCTGTTCCTTTGGAGGTTTAAAAGCTTCTGGCATATTTTAGAAGGGAAGAGGGAGAATTGCAAAAAGTAAAATGTAAAAAAGCAATTTAAGAATTATACACACAACACAGTAAGGTTCTGTGACTAAATTTGGGCTCCATTATTCACTGAAGTCCAGGTACTTCTACATGTCCACAGCTAAAGACAAAGGATTTCAAAAGGGGAGGGGAGGAATTAAAACTGTTTTCCTAAGAAAAAAATGGAAAGAGACCTTTAACTACACAATGGGAGGGCAGAAAGAAGATGGGGACAGATGCTTCTTGGAGGTACCTAATAAAAGCACAAAAGGCAATGTGCACAAGCTGCAGCAAAGGAAATTTCTATTTCTAAGGAAGATAATTTTTATCATGGTGTTCAAACATTACAACAGCAACACAGACAGGCTGTGAAATCTTTTATTTTCTGGGCATTCAAAACTCATCTGAACACCTTACAACTCACCTGGACCCTATTCTAAGTGAGTGGGGTTGACCAAATAACAGTCATATAAATGAATTTTTGAATATTTGTGAATGGGTACCTAGACAGACATCAAATACAGAGATGTTCTGAACCTCTCTTTTCTAGTGTCCCTGCAAGGGAGTTCAGAAACCAGCAGGGGACACGAGAGATAGTGCTCATATAGCTGTACCTCCTCCCATTTAGGACAAGGAGATGTTGTACCTAGATGATAATCTCCAAATAAAGGTCTAAATATAAACCAGCCCCCCAGTAATAGCATATTTTCTGTTATTCACCAGACCTGGCAAATTTAAATGCAAAGATCTGACAAAAAGTTCTTTGGCATGTGACCTCTGTAGTTAGCATGACATAGGCTCACTGCATAGACGTCCAGGACTCGATACTTCAGGCAAAACTCCTTTTGAAATCAACAGGTATTTTGCTCTAAATAGGACTGTGAGGTCTGTGTCACAACTTGAAGAGCAGAAAATACAGGCATCATCTCTTCAGGCAGCATCTCTTTCAAGACCAATGACTTCCCTCGTTTGGGGTTTAGATTCCATGTATGTGTGAAATAGAAATTACAAGACCTAATTTCCTTATATTCCTGAAGGAATTTCCACTGGCTTGGTTAAGAATAGATATATCAATTAATGTTATATTATTCCTTTCCTAAAAAGAGAGAATCAAACTCAGGTAACATAATAAAATTAAAGGATGACTACAGAAAAGCGCTTTAAACTCATTCTTCAGGCTGCTCGCTCATCTGCTCACCACCACAGATACGCAAAAGAGGGTCAAAATGATTAAAACAGTGGCACTGGTTGTTGGGATGACTGATATCTCCAGGAGCATGGACTGAAGGATTTTACAGTCAAGAGCTGACAGACAGGAAGAGATCAAGTTGTCGGCAAATACACAAAATAAAAACAGAGCACCTAGCTACAAGGCTAATGACTCAAAGGTTCGGTTCAAAACTTAATCTTGCGGCAGGGTTCATTTCTACTGGATGTTCTCAGGGTACTATCTTGCCTCGAGCAAGGAACGGTAGGAAGACGTAGAGCATGTGTCTACAAAAAAACTCCTAACAGTGATTACCATGTTGTGGATGTGCCACCCCTGGAAATGTCCAAGGCCAGGCTGGCTGGGGCTTTGAGCAACCTGGTCTAGTGGAAAGTGTCCCTGCCCATGGCAGGAGGGTTGGAACTAGATGATCTTTAGGATCCCTTCCAACCCAAACCATTCTATGATTCTATGATTACAAAACATTATCAGTTTGACTGCAGTGCTAAGTACGAGCTCTGACTTTACTCAGAGCAGCGAGGATGGAGTGTGTACTATGTGGTGAACTGCTTGGTGCAGATGCAGTGGTCCTACCAGCACAGAGGAACTACCAGGTGTCATTCTCTCTAGGGCATAATTCTTAGAACTAAGAAGAGAGACAGGCTTCATGTCAAAGAAATAGAAAATTGACAGGAAGTGCATCTTTACAGAGTATAAGACTGAACTGTAAGAAGAAGGAAAAAAATCTGAAGTGTAAGTGAAAACACCATTTTCAGATTAAAGCGCACCATTTCTAGTGAGCATTTTTGTTGCTGTGACTAGAAGTTAACGTAAATTTAGTACCTGTGACAGGGCTGGACTTAAATCAGTGCCTAAAACACAGGACTTTGGTCCCTGGTACTCTCTGCCCGGCTAGCAGACAGGGCACAGACAGCTCATAGGCCAAGTATTATCCATAACTGCCATCCGATGATCTAGAGCCATGCTATTTTTTTTCCTGTTATAAATTAATAACACTGAGGTGTATTTTACAGTCTGGCCTGCCAAGGCTTTTGAAGCACCTTTTTGGCTCCCAGCTATTTCATGCTTCCTAATTCCTCTCATGATAATTACCCTTACCTTAAAACTGCTTGAAAACACAAGAGCTGGTAATTAAATGGAAGAAAGGATGGGATTCAGGTTGGATTTTGTTGATCTTTCATGTAAATGAAAATACTTTTAAAAAAAATATAAAAAGAAGAAAGTGCAGCCCACCAACAGCTTTTGACTTTATTAAGACATTATACTGCAGAGCTCCAAGTGATGATAAAGCCAGACTGGGGGGTGTCCACGGTCTGGAAGCCAAGGTCTGGAAGCCAAGTGATTATTCTGTGTTTAACTACCAGAATGAAGCCAGAAGCCCTAGCTGACCTTTCCTCTGGAAATCCCCTGGAGGCATCAATATGGTGTAGCAGAACTCACTGCCTCATTTTGCTGGACCCTGCACCTGCATAAGGAATGGCACAAGAAAAAGTCCTGCAGGCAATGTGCTTTTGTACCCTAGCTAGCCAGCGCCTCCTGGAGACTTTTCTAGCCATCAAGCCATATGTAGGTGGAATTCAATTAAAGTTTTCTGATTTTTTTTTCTAAACAAAACTAGATATGTGGAGGAAATAATCTGCTAAATGTTTCTGGTTACCCTTTCTGAAGGAAAAAGATGGCCTGCAAAATATAGAGTTATCACTCAGCCAGATATTTTAAACTAGCCAGTTTGCTCTTTCCTACAGTATGACTCTGTAGCACACATTTTGACATGGAAACATGCTGGGCTTACAGCCACAGGGTACCTGCCAGCACACCTGTGCTCACACCAAAGAGTCCCACCTCCAGTCTGGGGGCTGAACGCTTCAGTGGCTTTCCCCTCACTGGAAAACACAGAGATCTCAGAACACAGCCATTCATGATGATGCCTACTAACAATATGAGAAAAAGATAAAGCCTAGGAACTTAAGGAGGCTGAAAATATGTTGCCTGTAGAAAACCTACATCTTTCCTTATACTGCTTCCCTGTGCGGTGCACGCAAGCGTCTCCTAACAGCTTCTCCAAAGCAGTCAGCTGTAATTTTTGACTGTTCCAAACCCAGTAATATGTATGTAAGCCACTAACAGCCAGGCCATTTTTAATAAACCATTTATTAGCTAAACATGGGCTGATAATAAAGACATCTATACTGAGAAGGATCCCTCCTTTGAACTGGAATTTGCACAGTTCAAAATCCCATTTCTTCAACCATCGGATTAATGTCTATGTTATCTGTGTGTGAAGAGAGTTCTACTTTGACCCCATTGTAACAAGGGCCTGCGTGCCCAGGATGTACATGTTTGTATTTGTAGGAGGATTGTATTCAAGGCAAGCACAGCTTGACTTGGGGAGGGAAATGCTGCATAATATTTGTATTACCATTAAAAAGCCCCCATGCTGGGTATTAGGCATTATTTCTCTCATACTTGGCATGTTGAAATAGGTTCTGAATGCTGTAATGCCCCTTTGAAATATTGCTGGAAGTAAAGCCATGCAGAGAAATAGAGAGAGAAATCCATCTTGCACGCTAACCTATTCTTGAGCTCAGACCGCTTCTTACGTTTCTCTTGAATTTAGGCATGGTGTTTGTATAAATTTGGAAATACGCCTATGTCTTATCTAGTTTGTAACTTAGCAACCTTTAATCTGGGTTTCTTGCTGCTCCTTATAAAGCAGCTGATAAATCTAGTCAAGCGCTTACAATACACTTGTTAGGGAGAGTATAAGAGGTTCGTCAAATACATAAGTAACACCCAAAGCTCCATTCATTTTGCTGACATTTACCTTTACGCATAAAGACAACCACAAAACCGCCCACTGCTCACAGTCACATTTAATCAGACTGACTGGCTTTACATTAGCAGACACCAATTGCTAGAGGGTAGGCTGTGATTTGCAGACTGAAGGAGTTTCATAGAGCATGATTTGTCTGCGACATGGTGATCTTTGATTGAATCACTTAACTTAGTTAATTTGCCATCTCCTTATTTGAAGAGGGAGTTAACCAGAGGTAAAAATGAAAAGGAAGTGATAAAAACAGAGAAGATTATCTTGCTGATGTACATTTTTTTACAATTATCTGACCCCACTGAAGGCCACAGAGCACTACTAGGTTCAACCCTATCCACAAGGCAAACATATTATAGAAAACAAGATCTAGAGTTTAGAGTGACAAAACTCTGAATAACACAGTTGTCACAAGCAATTGGCATATTCAGTACAGCACTGCACCTTCCCGAAAGGTATTCCAGCATGCTGCTAAAGGTTTCCCAGTAACACATCGGAGGCTGCCCAACAAGGTTCTCTCTGATTGCTTTCCTTCTGCATTAATGCAGCCACGTCCTCCTGCATTGCACGTTGTTGCTGTGCATCCCATGGACGGCAGAGAGACACCTGCACAGTTACAGGCTCAGTCTCAGAGGCTGCCTCACAAGTTGGGTTTTTTTAAGCACTTCAGTAGATCGCTGCATTTGACTCATTTCTTTTGTTCTGACCAGTGTGGGTATTTTTCAATCTGTTTTGGTATTCTTTTTCATCTGAAAAGCCAGCCCTGAGGTAGGGTGAGCTCCCGGAGAGCAAGATCACTCCCAGCTTAAAGACAACAGCAAATGTTTTCTGGTTTGCAGGCTTCAGTTTTAGGGGTCTGTTTCATGGGAAGTGAGAGGGGAATTTTATCAATGCCATGAAACAGGTCCTTTGATATAAAGATAATGAAAGTTATAGACAAAGTGCAGCTGTCCAGTACCACAAAACACATGGTTATTAGCCAGTGCAAAGACTACAAATTATACAGAGAGGTGTTTTACAGTGATTTAAAAGTCTGAGTTTAATATTAGTCTCTTTGGGCCTACAGGTATGGTATCACAAGTTGTTACCTCTTACTCTTCAGAGCTGTACTGAGTTTTCTTGAGATAGAGAACATGGAATTTATGCCTCCTCCATGTGCTGTGAAAACCAGTGGAGAGACTTGGCTTTTGCTGCAAGGTGAGTACCAAGTCTATGTGCCAGCAAAATAAAACAGGCTGCTGCATCCTGGTCTTTCGAAAGAGGTGCAAGAATGGCTTCTGGACTGCTACTGCTAGTGCTGAGGAAACCTCACCCTTCTGGCTGAATTCCCATTTTATGAACTAATGTGTATGCTGAAATATTTCATAATGAAGTCTCTAACCCTTCATGTCAATTAATCTTATTTATCAATGAAAATGCTGTGTGGATCTATGACTTAGTGGTTCCCCTACCTATACACTTCCCTTTTCTTTTGCTCCACATTTGGGGTGAGCCAGAAGAACATGGCCTCCTTTGAAAGGTCAAGTCACCACCTCAAAGGAAAAGGGACTCCTTACAGGACAGTTCTGGGGGAAGGCTCACACTGCCTGGGAAGGGAGCAGGACAGGGTGTCTCTCCGAAGTGCCTGTACCCTAACACATGCAGCACGGGGAACAAACAAGGAGGACTTGAGAGGCCTGTGTGCAGGTGCGGGGCTGCAGTCTCAATGGCATCTCTGAGACATGGCAAGAAAAAAGAAGAGTTTTAGAAACTTTTACCGTCAGCTTTTCCTTCCACTACCAGTCAACCTAGAGTCCCAAGGAAAAGGAAGAGACTAAAGGCACAGTACTGCTCTCTGGAGTTTGGACTCAATTGCCAGAAAAAAGGGCCAGGCCTTTCTGATCATGGGGATGTCCACTGAGAGCAGGAGCCTCTTGCAAGGAGGGGCAAGTAAAGTCTCCTCAAGCTCTGTTTCAGCTGCAGCCCTTACTCACCCAAAGACCACGAACGCGTGAACTAACTTGTGAAGGTGCTGCAGAAGCTGCCGTTGAGAGGATCATGGAGGGAAGACCTCCACGGGAAAAATTCCCAGCTGTCCCAAAAACAGACTTCCCAGCTCCTGCCAGGGTTGGTTGCAAGTAGAAGCAAGAACCATGACAAGACATTTCTCTTGGGCAGAAGCACAAGCCACAGGGGGCCAGGGGCTGAAGGAGAGTGTTGGAGGATCCCCATTTGCTGCTGAGTGCTGCACAGCCTCCCATAGCTTGCAGTTCCTACCTTGCTCCTCCTCCCCGAGAGGAGCACCGAGGTTTGCAGCATCTCTGCTGCCAGGCACATCCCTGGAAATGGCAAAGGCTAATGCATGGGAAGGGGATTTTATGAACACGACTGAAAGACATGAGTCATATTTAGTCAGGATTTTTACAGTCTTTTTAGTAGAGTTTATTTCAGAACAGGATCCAGGGTGCATGCTACTCTAGTTAGAGGGTGGTACAAAAAGAGGTGCTTCTATCCATCACGCGGGAACAGGGGAAGGGAGAGAGTAACCCTGCTCCATCATTATCAGAAATTCAAAGTCTTGTTTAAAGCCAACGATCCATGTCAACAGCAGACTGCAAGAGCTTGTTTATCCCTGATAATTAATTATACCCTACTTCAGCTTTCTACTGAGAGCCCATGTAAGCCCAAAGCCAGGAGGGTTTTGCCAATCTGCTTTTTATCATACTGGTTTCTGTGACTGCTGGAGAAAGATGACATTTTAGTACTGTTCCCCCTGAACCCTGAGAGTATCCATTGCACTTGCTTGTGGACCTCATCACCCTACAGCGAAAGGAAGCACCTTCCTCCTACTTGATTTTATTTTCATGGCTGGAAGATTTCTTTGCACTGTTCCAGTGTTCCCAGTACACATTTTAAAGCTTTTTATGGATGAAACCTGCATTTTTATTTTGAGCAACAAGGTCCATCAGATTAACTTCCTCTTCACAAAGGAAAAAGTGGTCTGCAGTGCACTGACATGATTGCCTCTGACAACACTGCCAGTTCATGTAGGAGTAACACCGAGGCAGCATGCTGGAATTAGAAAATTTAGGCAAGCAACAGCCAAGAACCACATGAGAGCACGGCTCGGTGATAGCTGCCAGTTGCACGTTCGAGTCAGTAGATGTCTGTGGGGCTTCTGAGTTTTAACATCTCCGTTGGTTTGCTCAGATGTATCATGTCTTTCTCTTGTCAGGGTTTAAGTATGTGTGCTCTTCCCTCCCTCCTGTGGGCTTTTATGCAGTGGTGCCCTTTCAAAATTTGCCTATTGTAAGTTAGATAAATAGACAGTACTTCCTCGTATTTGCAATAGCCTTGTGGTTCCTGCATTTACTAAATGAAATCTGAAGTTTTGGGCCTTACACCCTGTAATAATAATTACAAATAATAATAGCTACTTTTTCTCTTAGAAATAGAAAGCACTTTATAAAGAAAATTAGTACCATTACTGCTATTTTATGGGTGTACATAAGGTTACTAAACTAATGTTTCACTTCAGGCCTAGGCTTCATACCTGGCTGACGAAGAAGGAGGTGAAATCCCCAGAACACAGTTCAGAGCCCAGATTAGCTAACATCTAAAAGGAGATACTGTGAATACTCTGCTCCCACTGGAAGAATAAGTGGAAGGGCTGAAGTCAGACAGCAGAAGAGAGGCTGAGCTGAGCTGAACTGAGGTCCCAGCCTGGTCTCCACCCACCAAGCCACACTGCTTCTCTGTCCTGCGCACCAGGACAAAGCAGTGCCGAAGGACCATGAGAGGACCAAGGACCACATCACTATAGACATCCATTTGGGCATTTTGTAAAGCAATAGGCAAGTTTTGAACATCAATACCAAAATGTCACTGCTTGCATGCTTCCTAAATAATTTCATTTGGTTTGTTCCTTCTTTATTAAATACATCTTTTATATATAATTTATAAAGGTATATAAGAAAGTATATCTAGCTAAGACATACCTTAACTAGATGTGCTTACAGTCACACATATATGTATGTATCTTAACTAGATGCATTCTTTTACTGAATAACATTTGTCAGAAACTGAGTGCAAGTTTTCTGCCTCAGTGTCTGAAGGCCCTTTCTCATTACGCTGCAGAGGATGGCGTTGACTAAACATGCCATCACAAAATGCAAAATACATGTTTATCTTTTTGAAACATTAAATGCAAATACTGTGGTTTTAAACTGTTGAAGTTCTAGAGCATTTTAATTACATGTGCTTAAAACCAGTCTCATTTTTCATTTCTGGAGTCTTAGAAAGCTCCTTTTTCCAATTTTGTAATGAGTAGGTGTTGAAAAAGAACCTCCTGAAAATCCAGAAATGCTTGTAAGAATTGTTTTCTTCTCCTCCTCATTTTCAGCGAGTTGTGAATAAGCTGAACAAAAACTGATGAACTGATTATTTTTTCCCACACCAAATAGCAGGAAAATTATTATGGTATCTTCAAACAACTTTTTTTTCCTATCAGGCCATTCTAGGAGCTTGAAGACCAGAAAAACAATTATTTTTGCCTATCTCTGCTTTCATAATTGTCACTATGAAGCATCCCGATCTGTCAGGTGTGATAGCAGTATCAACAGAAACCAATATTCTGCTTCAGCAACGCAGCCTCCTAAAATTGCCCCCAAACCAAAAAAAAAAAGGTGATGTTCTCCATCAGCACCATTGCCTTGGATGCCCTTAGGCAGTTCAGGTGTACTGATCTAGCTCACTGAAATGTTTGAATTATTATCCATGCTCATTATTTATCTGGGAACAGTTGAAATTAACCTTCCTTTTTCTTCTAAAAATCCAACTCCTGCAACAGCTTACCTTAACATGGTATTTGCCAGGAGTGTAATTAGGGCTAAAATTTGTAAGTTATTTGCTAGGCAGCTGCTTTGTACCAAGACACCAGAAGTCTGTGGGAGGGATGATCAGCTGGTGCCCAGTCTGTTCAAGCTCCTGAAAACATCCTATTCTCACCAGGGCCCCTTTTGGCCACCGAGGCCCAGAGCCCACAGGTATCTGAGATCAGTGGGACTGCTGGGCAAGTCTGTGTTAGAAAACTTGGGCTTCAGTCAGCTCCAGTTTGTCAGTGCTGCGGGTCCCTGGCTGCATTTCTCCAGGCACAGCCATTGCCGTGGCTGATGCCAGGGCCAGGCTGATGGTGCTGCAGCCGGAGCCAAGCCCTGCTTGAACGTGAGCAGGACCACCACCTGCACGCAGCGGCTGGCTCCAGCACCAACCCTCGCCTGGCCCCATCTGCTCCTGCAGCAACCCAGCACTCGTGTGTCTTTCCTCCAGTATCGGGCAAGTAACTCGGCTCTTTCACCTCTGGCTTGGTGTTACACCCCAGCACTCTCCCTGCTGCAGGGATGGCCCCCTGAGACCTGCTGAGGAATATACCCCAAAACATAAACTCTTTCTTTTCTTTTGCTTTCCACATCCAACCAGACGCAATGGCTCAGAGTTAACAAGGTGGGGATGGGGATGAGGATGAAGGCACAGGATGAGTATGAGTAAGGATCCTATGAGATCCTCAGAGATTCTGATTTAAACTGAGGGACTAGGGAAAGAGCCGGGAAAAAGACACACCGCTGATACAGACATGAATTCAGTGGGAAGCTGGATCTTTCCCATGCTGCCTAAAGTTATGAGTAATTTCTGTAAAGTCAGTTTTGCTCTGCCTTCACATTTCATTCTGTCCCTGGACCAATACACTGTAAATCAAAGGGTCCACAGAATTTTACAGTCTGGGAAGAGGTGAGCTTTAGCAACTGGTATATCTTGAAGGGTCCTTTGAGCTCAGGGCACTTCGGGCTCAAGTCTCCAAGGTCTTTTAGGGCTGCAAGGGAGCAGCAGAGCAAAGGACCTTGGGCCAAGGAGGCACAGGGCACTAAAGGTATACCAACTGTGGCCGGAGAGAAGTGTCAAAGCATATGGCCCTGGTGCACAGACACAGACTGGCCCCAGGAAGGGAAAAGAGCAAAAGCTAAGTGAGAGCTGTGCCATTCTCCCTCCGGTGGGAGAGACAGGCTTAGGTTGTTCTTAGGTTCTTAGTTCTTAGTTCTTAGGCTGTTTGTCAGTTCGAGTGATGCTTCATTTGCTTTCACTGTACTGGTAGGGTTGGCATTTGCTTAGACTTGAGGATCTGAGCTGTCTGGAGACAGAAGTCTTCATCAGCTGCTCATTAGCGTTTGTGCTGAGTTAGTCAGCCCAGCTTGTGGAGTCTTTCTGAGCTCAAATGGGGCAAATGAAGGTCTTTGTTATGTTTAGGAGATTTTTCACCATCCGAATAGCTCACTTTGTCATCTTGTTAGCGTGTGGCTACCTTGGTAGGGAGAGGGTGTGTTGTACCAATAAGTCTGAGAAAATTCCTGATATTCGGCATACTTGGGAACTGTCAGTGTACAAAATCTGTGGCGCTCCAGCCCTTGTAAAAGATGCCTAGAGACAGATGGAAGGAGAGAGAGAGTGAGAGCAAGAGAGCGAGAGGAAGATATATAAGGAAAACAGGATGGCGTAACACAAAGGTTTTTTATCTACATGTTAGCACAGTGATAGTGTGCATCTACAGTCACCCCAAATGAGAGGTAATAAAACCTCTACCCTGCTGTCCAGGATTTCTGCATTCTCTTCTGCAAGCCCCAAAGCAGGTGAGCTAGGGGAGCAATGCCAAGTGCTGGCAGGGCTAGGCTCTTTATTCCCCCTATAAACACACTACATCTCTCCACCCAGCTATTCCAGCAAGCTGTTGAGACAAGATGCTCTGAATAGCTTCCTCGAAATGCCTACTGATGGGATTTGGAGGCTATGCCTATTCTAGCAAACGAAGCAGGGTGACAGATAGCACATTGGCCTGTGATCATCATCCTATTTAACTGAGTAGATGGAGTGATGCTACCCAGCATGGATTTGACCCATGCCAAGTGGTGGTTTCCTGGACAACGTCCAAGTACAGTTTGGGTGATACACAGGCCAGGAACTGTTTCCAGAAGGCAGAATGGATGAAGTCACCGTGCCCAGGAGGAAGGGAAGGAAAGAGAGTTTTGTTATAGGAACACAGCCTAGAGTTTGCCACTTTCCTTCAGGGCTGGAGAACAGACTCTTTCATTTATTAACATTAATGTACTCAGGGAGACCTCAAGTCAGATTGTAGACTTTGTTGTTGTTGATGTTATGAATTGAATGGCATAGATTCTGAAAAAAAAAAAACAACACCAAACAACAAACCCTCAGAACAAAGACATGAAATAACTCTTCAAATGTTCTAAAATATTTTTCCTACACTTAAGAGTGCCCCTCTTTTAAATCCCAAGGCTAAAAGCCAAAGGAGATTCTGCTGAGAAGCTGGACACTCCCAGTGTGAGGCCATCAGAAGACAGATTTCTGAGTCACCACATTTCTAGGAAGATAGGACTGTGCTTGCCTAGCCCTGAGCCAAGGACAGGCAGGGAGGGTTACATGCTCAGGAAGAGAACAGCCAGAAGAGGAAGATTTCTTTCACAGGAAGAAAACAAAAGCAATCAAAAGGAAATATTTGCAGATGCTTAAGAGGTGTCTCAGGAAGTACATTAGTATGTTGATTGAGATGTCAAGTATCTGATAAACTGCACAGGAATATGCAGTTTTATGCATGGATTTTATTTCCACATATGGTTTGGATATCCTATGGGGAAATTTAAACAAAATCTAAAGTTGCCAACAAATCCCTTTCAGTCTGGATTTAGTTTGCTCTGCCTTGTTGCAAATGCAAGTGACTGATCTTTGCATAAAAGTGCATGTTACTCTCTCAGATGATACGCACTGGCAATAAAACTGCCTTCCTTAAGTTACGGTATTTTAAAGCAAATGTCTTTGAATTACCTCAGTGTCTATGCATAATTTTGGTATCTTCTTAGTGGTCCCTGATGGATCTGAGGAGAAAGCAGAACTGAAACATTACAAATTAGTTTAAGGTCTTGTAATCGAGCAAGCTTCTGCCACCCCCAGCTTGCATGTGCTACTTAGAGCTCACGGCTTATCAGCAAACTCAGAACAGTTTAGCTGACATTTCCTAAATAATGGTCCAGGTTGCAAACATCCATGCTTTATCCTAAGTTGATCCCAATGTTAACTAAGAATCCACTTAAGAGAAAAACTTCTCTTTGGGATATATTTTTCACATGAGCCATATCATGCCCCATGCCTGATATGAAGGGTTTGCCATTTCTTTGTAATTGATCCAGTTTCCGTAATACTATCAATGGTGGGACTGCTGCCGAGTGGCACAGCCTGCCCTTTCCTACGTGGCATTTATCATCCACCGCACCCAAGGGTCTCTGTCTCCCCTGGACCCCATGGTAAATTTGCTACCAGCACTGAGGGTCCAGCTAAGAAACTGGAAAAATTAGACTGTACTAAGATCTGTGTCACTAAGACTAAACTGCAGTATCTTTTTTTTTTTGGACACTAATATTTATGAACACTTGCTTGTGATATCCAAAGGATGTATTAAAAGATCAACTAGACTCTGGCAGGTAAAGTATTAAATTGCTTACTATTTAATAGAAATAGCAATTTTGCTTGAGACATCCTCTGCCAGTCTATCAGCCACTATTAATTCTGCAAGTATGCTTTCAAATGTCATTTCCTGGCTTTTCATATACAAACGTCATCATACACTGTAGTATATTACAAAGTATCAGTAACATTTAGCATTTGCATGATACCAAAATCTCCTCCTCTTTACCTATTAGGCAAATATACCCTTTCTAGACAGTGATTTCTGTAATGTTACTGATTTGTCTATCAAAATGTACTACAACACTTGGGAATAAATCCATATTATGTATGAACACAAATGTGTCAGTCAATGTAGATGCAAGTGCTCATGATCATTTACTTGCTATAGACTAGCAGGTACGGTCTTCACCAGCAGTACGTATGCTTGCTTCTTCAAAGACATCACTTTCTCAAAGCTGAAAAAAAAGAAGCAAAAGCAAGTAGGAGAGAGTATTTAAACATCAACTTCATGACACTGATAAGCAATGGCTTGGGATATGAAGGTACCCATGAAAGCACTAAAGTAAGTTTGGGGTCGTTGCCTGGTATTTGCCCTTCTTCTTGGATGAGTTTTCATGCCAGGCAGGGATCCAAGCCAGCGTGGCTATGCTGCCGTAGCCCATGGTAGCCAGCCATCCCAGTGGGAGTTCAGGGCCGTACCTGCCATAGCCCAGGCAGGTCAGGACAGTGGGCTGCTGTGGGTGGAAAGGCTGCCATGCTACCTCCAAGCAGAAAGGGCTCCAAACACAGAGGCACTGGTTGCTTTTGGGGTAGGGCAGTGAGGAGCCCTTCAGAGAGGCAGCTGTTAAGCTGTTACCACCTTGAAGCCTCTCCTCCCCTTTCACATGGGCCTGGAGAAGGGAGTCAGGTCCCTCAGGGAATCATCCCAAATCCCATCCCACCTCTGCCCCTCCTCCAGTAGCAGCAGCTCCATACCATGTTCAGTCTGTCCAACCTGCTGAGAAGCCTTGAGGAAATTCAGTGCTGGAGCCACAGGGACAGAGCTGACTGCACAGCTGATGAACCCAAAAGACACCACCTTAGAAAAGCCAACATCTGTGCTCTGGTGGATATTTCCTCAATTTCAGGTTGAGAGAGCGCAAATTCTGCAGAAAGCAGAGCAGCAACTCCTAATCATCCGTATCTGTGCAAAGACTTTTCAGTTCCTTGGAGAAGAAATGCCTCCCTTCATTAAATGATGAAATGGAGGTAGGAATACTATTAAAAACAAAATTATACTGACAACAATATGCAGAAATAAGGAAATGTGGAAACAAAAGTCAATTGCTGAAGGAGACAAGAGGCACCACTGGCCAGCCAGGGTAAGGCTAAACAGGAGGAGTTATTTACATACATCAGTAGCAAATTAATTGAAATCCCATTGACAACACAGACCTGCTGTTAGACAGGGTTGGCAGGATCATCTATCACAAAGTACAAAAGGCTGAAGTACTCGAGCAGCTCTTCCCCTGGGTGCTGAGGAGCTGAGGTGACATCAGCCAGAATCAGCCATCAGGGACGGGCACAGCCAAGAGGACACTTATTCCCAGGCATCCTGTTCAGACAGCTTTGACTCTGCAAGACTGGATAACCTGCACCTATAAGAATTAACAATTGCAGCCAAGGAGCTCTTTGAGTTATTGATGCTAGCAAATCCTAGAATGATCAAAAAAAAATCCTACTTGCAAGGTTATAAACAAGCTTAGATTGACATTGGTCTCTGATAAAACCCAGGAAAGGCTCACAGGGAAAACAATCAACAAGGAGTCAAAAGAACAAGTGATTCAATCACTATAGTATTTTTTAAATTATTTTTACAATCTACCTCAAAAGTTTTGTGACATCACAAATTTGATTCAGTTACCCAACTTCTATAAGGCATTAGAGCAAGTCCTTCATAACGTTCTGCAAAAATTAGCTGTACAAGAAAATCAATGCAGACTCATTTTAAAAAGATTAGGGATTGCTCAGTTCGTAGATCTCAGAAAGGCTAAGGGTTTTTTGAGCAGAAGCCTCCAGGGAGCTGCTCTTATCCCCTTCAATATCTTTGTCAATGATCTTGAAGAAAATATTAAATCATTGCTGATAGGATTTGTAGCAAATAAAAAGAAAACAATGAAGAGAGAAAAGATGATGGGCATAGGTCAGGGTCACTTGGAAAGGGGGCGTTCATTTGAATGCACGTTTCAACACAACCAAATGTAAGGTCATTCTTCAGGAGAAAATAAATCCCATTTATAAGGGGGAGAGGGAGTCATATCAGAGGAAGCAGTGGCTTTTAGGAGCTGTAACAGATAAGCAAAACAACATGATAGCTGAAAGAGCAAACCATGTCCGTCACTGTATAAACAGACAAAACAGACAAAAACAGACAAGGAGGAGTAAGGAAATAACATCATTTTGTTGTACATGATGTTTATTACTTCAAAATACAAAATTCACTATGAGTGTCGATGCAGCTGTCACTTTTGTTTCTCAGGTGGCCTGTCTATGTTTCCAACTTCTGGTTTTTCCCTCCTGCTACCATGCCCCGGTGGCGGGGCGAGGCTCAGTGTCCCAGGGACAATGGGCAGGATAAGCTAATGCCAAGACAGTGGTTACTCCTGCTCCCAGGGCATCCAGAGATGCTGCAGGTTGGGAGATGAGGGATGCTATACTGCTATACCTGGGAATTAAAATAGAACTGGGGAAGAACGCTCAGTTTTGGGAAGTGTGTTCTGGTGAGAAAATCCAGAAGTTTCACCTCTTTTGATTACCCAAGACAAGGGTAAGAAGTGATTCTATCACAGTGTAACAGAACTTACATGCAAAAGATATTTCACAACTGGCAACACTTCAATCTAATAGAAAAAGACATGCAATCCAATGGTTGTAAACCATAGCCAGACAAACTCAGCCTAGAAACTCTTCCATTTCAACAAGGAGGGTAAATAATAATTGATCCTTCACTTGCAGCTTTTAAAACATGAGTGAACGTCTTACAAAATTATATGCTATGGTTCAAACAAAAGTTTAGGCTGGAAGGAGAAATAATTGTGTACGGTTATTTGAGAGAAACAGTAGATCACATAAGGCCCTTCTATGCTTACTTTATTATTTTGGTATTTTTCCCAGGTCTTGGAACTCATCTGGAAGTCTGCTACTATCCTGCATGGCTTTTGTTCTCCCTTTCTGAGACCGTGGCATGACATGGAAAAAATGCAAACACAAATTACATACACTTTGCGGTCAGGCAGGTTTTCAATCCTGAATTTGCAGACCTACATTGACTATTCAGAGAACTGATACTGATTTGGGGGATTTTTTCCAGACACATGGAAATGGCTACTTGTACTAGCATTTTGTACTCTAGCCATGAAGCAAATGTAACCATAAAGATTTCTGCATCGTTTAACTACATTACTTTTTAACATTGCAAAATCTTGTTTTAAGGCTACATCATGCAGTGGTTTCAACTTGCTCTTGAATTGTACTGCAGTTACATTATAGTTAGACTTTGGCTCTACTTCCCTGAACACACCGATTCTAAAAGTTGGGGTTGTCTCTATCACTGAGTTACTTTCTGATCACTTAGTGTATTTTTAGACCCCACATACAAAAACCCTGTTGAGCCTATGCTGTAATCACACTGTCGTGTAGTAACCAGCCTATATTGCTTAGTAGTTGCAGGTAACATGGAACTATAGTAATTTTACTGTAACTGCTGTGTAATTATTATTATTATATTTATGTCTGATCTACAAATTAAAACATATGCTACTTTGCCATTGATGTTTTAGCTATATTTACCTATCTCTAATAGATTTTAGCTGTGAAGTAGTGGCTAAAGGAGAACTGATTTTCTCCAGGGTATAATCTTGTTTCTGACTCTACAACACTCCTTTGAAAGCAAGTCTCCTTTTGCTCCACAACTCAGGGATGCAGCTAGCTCATTTTCCATGGTCCAGGAGAAACGTTACCTGGTCAGGACAGACTACCAAGAACATGTCTACCATTGGCCTCAGAGTGGTCAGGATTCACCCTAGGCAGGAAGGATCCCAAGTCCTAAGTCCTGAGTCAGATAAAACTCCCCTTGGTTTGAAAAAGGACTGTAGGAATAGAAGAATCACTTTGGAGGTTTTTCTAAGGGATATCATGGAGGAAAATTACAGAGCAAATGTGATGTTTTCCATAATAAGTCTCCAATACTTTCTACTTTACTGTTGAGTTGACACCTCCCCAGCACTGGCTGAGACAACTGCAAGGCTAAGGGCTGTTCTGATAGCGTGTCCACCCAGAAGCTCTTACACTTAGGGTAAATACACAGAACCAGAACACAGACAATAGAGGGCATTTGTTGCAACGTACACCAGGGAGGACTGCTGGTGCTTCAGCAGTGGGTTGCCTGCCCTTACATTATGAGAACATCCATGTCCATAATTTGACACCCATTATCAGTGACCATCTGCCTAAGCTTTAAGTTCTTCTGTAACTAAAGAAGTAAAAATTATCCTAGAAAATGAATTTTTGAGTCAGCATCTTCTTTTTCCCATCTCACATTATTACCACAATTCATTCCCTTTCACTTTTCCCGTACTTAACATCTTATCTTGCTTGCCATAAGATCATTTATATATAAATCACTACATTTCAGGCAGAAGCACCATGGAGAATAATTTCTGTAGGCCCTAAGCTACAGACTCATGCTGACATTAGTCACCTCCCTTGAGACTTACATGTTTTCTTTCCTGGCTAAATTCACATAAGAACAGCTCAGACTCAAAGTCCACTTACAGATTAGATTTTGTAAATACTTGTGTGGCTTTTTTCCCCCCCCAAATGATTTATTTTTCCATTTACTTCAGTCTGGCCTATCTCCAGGAGTTATTTCAGAGTAAAATACAAGACCTTCTATTTCTTTTGGATGCAAACTTTAAACAGGGATTTAGAAACCTCTAAAACACTCAGTAACTCAGCACATGACATGGTATGGAAAGGGGCTTCCTTTCAGCCTCTTGGGCCAGCTGGGAGCCCACGCAAGGAGCCACTTGAAAGAAGTGACCCTGACGGCGCAGCAGAAGCCAGGCTGAGCATTGCGTGGCAGCCAGCACCAGGTAGACAGACTCAACCCCACAGATATAGAGGGAAGAGTAGGCACTAATTTTGTGACAGTAGAAAATACTAATTGCATTCCTCGGCTTCCAATTGGAAATAGCCCGAGTTACCCTTTAATAAGGATGCACGCATGACAGAAATATTCTGGGAGTGAAATACAGTTCTAGTTATGACACCGAAACTCAGGTTTGTAATTCAGAGAACTGTCATAGTCCCCATGATAGCCCATGGAGGTCTCGTCAGCTTTGCCACTGGAGACCAGAGGGTTATGTCAGCTGGCCAGCTGGGATGCATCCACTTAGGGTGAGCAAAGGCACTCTCTACATGAATTAGACCTCTACTGACTGCGACAGGAGTCTGGACTCAAGTTAGACACCTAAATTTTGTTTTTCCTATTAAGGGACCAAACCCATTCTTAATGCATGCATCCTCCCAGTTTGTCCACAGGACCTCTACGCAAACATCATGGAAGGGTACTCCATTAAATTCCTAATTCCAGCTCAAAATTGATGCTGAAAGCGCTAGCTAAAAAGCTATTCCATAATAGCGGCTACCTTTTTGCCAGATTATTCAACAGTAAGTGGTATGTATAATAAAGATCCTGATTTGTTTGCAATGTTTATTCAAAATGTCAGAACAAATTGTTTCTATCCAACACAAACTCTGCTTCACAATTCCATCCATTTTTGTTAGGTTTTTAATACTGGTCCTAATTTGCATCTTTATGCTAAAACATGAAAACAGAGCTCCTTTCCTTGAACACCCCCAATTTCCATTAACTTCAATAGAAATGTCTCGTATAAAAGGAATGCTAGATCAGAATGTAGTAGCTACAGTAAGAGCAAGCTAAATAATGGCATGCCAGAGAGGACAGTGTCCTCCAGTGTTTTACAAGGAAAATCCCTTTTAAACCAGGCAATATTGTGCCTAAAGCTTAGCAAACACGTGAGCTTCATTTTAGATCCTGCAACTACAGTTTTCTGTGGGTCCCATACTAATTTCAAGAAACATTTCACAATCCCAGACTGGTAAAACAAGGGATTGCAAAGGATCTCCTCATTTCCTACAAGCCTTCAGACAAAATGGATGGCAGAAGTTGGTGTGACGAAAAGGGCACATCTTTTAGGGCAGGCAGTTACAGCAATTACCTTTAAGAACAAACCTCTGGGTATTTCTGTTTTGGTTAAATGCCAAATCAAAGGAAATTTGGTTCACATGTATAGATGACACTAACAGTGATATCTTAAAGATCAAACACAGGCTACGTCAACATATCATCAGTTTAGAAGGGATGCTTCTAAATAGAAACTTTTAAACATTTATGGGATATACACAGAGCAAGTTTTCTGCTTCTGTAGATGACATTCACCATCTTTTTCCTTTTGCTTCACCCTCCATATTTACCTCCCTCAGCCAGATGTACAAATGGTACTGGTTTTCTCCAGAACAGTTAGAAAGATTGCAATGACATTGAATGTGACCTGGTTTCTATAATACTGAATAGATGAAAGTAACAAAACAAAAGCCCAAAACAACAGAAAAACAGATCACAGTGTAATTAGTGCTGTAAACCAAAGGTATTTCTGTCAGTCCCGGCACAGCATCACACGAGTCACTTCTGGCTCCTTTTGTTAAAAAACAGTTACTTTCCTTAGCTAGAAATTTGCATTTTATTCCTGATTACATTATGTATTCTTGCTGAGAAAGTGCAGAGGACACGAATATTTAAGTATGCGAATCAAGCAAGACTGCAACGTTGCCAATTTATTTCAGTCTATTTTTTCTTCAGTTCACCGGAGCTTCACACATTGCTTCCTTGCCATTAATAGGAGTTATTTGCCACGTGCATCTCATGAACTCGTTGTGGGAAACTGTAAGGCATTTTGTCGGGTGTTTTTATTTACAACGTAAGAAGATGCTGCTGTGCCAGTGATTTCTGTGGATGCATTGACACTGATGAGAGCAGGAGCAGAAGTTGCCATGAGAGAAGACATCTCCTCTTCTTCACTAGACAGGGTGGCAAATCCATTGCAGACATTGCCAGTCTGGAAATGGCACGCTAATTTGCCAAGGAGCTGAAACTGTTTTTAATAAATATTTTAGTACTCTTCCTATATATTGCCATGAAAAAACTTTAAATGTGGGCTTAGAGTAATAAAGAACTCAGATAATACCAAGCACAGAACAGTATAGGTCCATGATTGGCACCTATGTCTTGCAGTAGCGAACAGCAGTTATTTCTGTATTAGTTAATCAGTTAAAAATGCAGAACCACATAGACGGACCCAAAGCACAGCATGTAAGGAGAGAAAATTACTTTTTAGATGATGCAAAGTCTGAAAAATGCCTGATGCAAAGGAAAATAAAAAAATCTTCAGAGTGAAAATAGTCATTACACCAAGCCTGCACAGAAACATCAAGATCCGGCCCGGAAACAGCCCAGCTCTCACTGTCACCTTTAGTGACTTTGAGATAAATGCCTCTAGAAATGCCCCAGTGCCTACAGCCCCCAGTTCCTGCTAAGCAGCAGCAAACGGGTGTGCTGACACAGTGGGGTGAGCCCACAGAGATCTATATTCTCATAATTGCAGGAGATTATTCTAAACAATGAAGAGGAAAATTTTGGACATCAAGTCTCCTTGGCTGTCTAGCCTGAATTGTCATTACTTGTACCATTTCATAAAATCATAGAATCATATAATGGTTTAGGTTGGAAGGGACCTTTAGAGGTCATCTAGTCCAACCCCCCTGCAGTGAGCAGGGACATCTTCAACTACATCAGGTTGCTCAGAGCCCCGTCCAGCCTGGCCTTGAATGTTTCCAGGGATGGGGCCTCTAACACCTCTCTGGGCAACCCATTCCAAAGCTTCACCAACCGCATTGTAAAAAATTTCTTCCTCATATCCAGTCTAAATCTACCCTCCTTTAGTTTAAAACCATTACTCCTTGTCCAGTCACAACAGACCTTGATAAAGAGGTTCCACCCATCTTTCCTATAGTCCTCCTTTATGTACTGGAAGGCTGCAATAAGGTCTCCCCGCAGCCTTCTCTTCTCCAGGCTGAACAACCCCAACTCTCTCAGCCTGTCCTCATAGGAGAGGGGCTTCTTCCCTCTGATCATTTTTGTGGCCCTCCTCTGGACCCACTCCAATAGTTCCATGTGCTTCCTGTGCTGACGACCCCAGAGCTGGATGCAGGACTCCAGGTAGGATCTCACCAGAGTGGAGTAGAGGGGCAGAATCGCCTCCCTTGACCTGCTGGCCATGCCGCTTTTGATACAGCCCAGGATACAGTTGGCTTTCTGGGCTGAAAGCGCACACGCCCAGCTTTTCATCCACCACTACCCCCAAATCCTTCTCGGCAGGGCTGCTCTCAATCCCTTCATCCCCCAGCCTGTATTGATATCAGGGGTCGCCCCGACCCATGTGCAGGACCTCACACTTGGCCTTGTTGAACCTCATGAGGTTCTCACAGGCCCACCTCTGCAGCTTGTCTAGGTGTCTCTGGATGACATCCTGTCCTTCTGGCGTGTCAACTGCACTGCTCAGCTTGGTGTCACCTGCAAACTTCCTGAGGGTGCACTCGATTTCACTGTCTATGCTATTGATGAAAATATTAAACAGCACTGGTCCCAGTACAGGTCCCTGAGGGACACCACTTGTTTCTGGTCTCCATTTGGACATTGAGCTGTTGACCACAACCCTCTGGATGTAACCATCCAACCAATTCCTTATCCACCGAACAGTCCACCTATCAAATCCATATCTCCCCAATTTAGATAGAAGGATGCGGTGAGGGACTGTGTTGAAGGCTTTACAAAAGTCCATCATGATGCATTGTGTTCATACCCATACCCTGGTGTAAAAATCTGAAGGAATGCTAAAGTCTTCAGCATAAATGTCATATCAATGTGGTTTTCAAAAACTGTACATTTTTAACCAGGGAAACTGAAATCTTTTCATCCAAGTGTATAATGAACATATTTCTTTACAGCCCACATTCCTCTTAAATAACCATAAAACCTTTTAGAGAGGCCACGCTCTAATAAGATTGCAGATTTACACTTTGATTTAAAAACAAGCAAACAAGAATTTATACTTTTCATTGAACGAGGAAAATATTATATTACTGTTTTAGCTCTCCTTTTCTGTACTATCTAAAGCAACATTAATGATATATTGAGTAATTTGGGAGGAAGAAAAATCTTTAAAATATATCTCCAGACAGCACAGTGAAATAACATGGCATGAAAGGAGGATGGATTGCCAGATACACCCATCCTCAAGTCCTCTCAATAGGACTTCACAGACCTAACCTGCAAGTGCATCTGATGTGAGGAGCAATCCTCTATAAGGCAGGGCATGACCCCATTACAGCAAAGGTTGCATCTGTGGCTGGGCTGTTTGGAGAAACACAATACAGTGAGATTAGGCTGGTTTATGAGTGTTCACAGACGTTAGCATGGATCCTGGTGTTCATATGCTCTCGCACATAGCATCTTGGCCCAGAACAGCCAGCTTGGGGCCCGTGGATGTGTTTCTGCAAGGTACCAGGGCTTTTGCAATACTGTGTTGTCCTGGGGCGTTCATGCAAGCAGCCTCAGCATAGCTGGGAGGGAGGTGCCTGGGGATGGATGGCTTTTGAAAAGACATAATTTCTATTGGCATGTTCATTTGGCTTTGTTTAAACCAAAACCATAATAAATACGTTGTCATAATGCTTAAATGACTAATGATATTAAGCCTAGGGTAGTTGGTAACCTAATCAGAAGCATATGCTTGGAGGTCAAATGGTCCTACTCCCATCTTATCTGTTCTCAGCACTGAATCCAAACAAGCTCCCAAATAAGACAGAGGTGATGGATAATTTAGGCTTGAGGGAATCATATTAAAAAACCTACATGGTAATGAACAGCTTCATGAATGAAGAAAAAAGATCTTTTAAAAAAAAAAAAAAAACAGAAAAAAAATTTATCAGAAATAATGTCTTGAATCATTTGGGGCAAATAAACAATTTAGGGTTAAAGAAATCTAGAGCTGTATAAGGCTGATGCGCCCAACAGGGAACAAGCTTGGGTAGATGGTGTTTATTTGGTGCAGAGCACCTTGCTTGGCTGTTTCGCACCTGGCTTGTGCAGAGCAACTGGCTCCATCCCCATAAGACACACAGCGGCACAGGACTCCAGCAGAAGCCAGATGTCCAAGCACAAGCCACTGAAATCCTGTGGAAGAATAAAGTCCTTTCGAAACTCTGGAAGGTGGAGTTCAAAGGGGTTTCCAGTGGATCAGAGGAAGAACAGTGATATTTCACCTCTAACAAAAAGCTGAGTTGCTGTACCTGAGATCCCGTCCACAGGTACCCCTCTGAGGCTTCTGGCAAGTATCGTAGGGTGGGGTTTAATCACATTGTTTTAGCCATTTAAAAAGAATAAGGATTTAATCCTCTGTTTCTCTAGCTAGTGATCAGAATTGGTAGCTTCGGGAGAAAATACTCCATCTGACAACCCTATTATAAGAAGGGATGAAATGCCTGGTGGGGTTTCCCTCTTGTTCTCTTCTCTCACTTCTCAGATCATCAAGGGAGCCTAGGTGAACAGCTTGTGCAAGAGACCTTATTTTTAGATTAAAAAGTTGTTTGAAATGAATCCCCCTTTCAGCTTTTTCTTTCATTTCTGGAAACTACCACTATGTCAGATTAAGGTTGACGGCTTCCCCTCCTGGAAAGCACAGTGAAGGGCTGCCTTTACTGAATCACACTTGATCTGATGTTTCTTATGTTTCTGTGTTTGAAATAATTTCCTACCTGTAATTATACACTTAAGCAATATTTATGTGCATATAACAGCTATACAGTTTTCCTGTTTTCCAAAAGAGATTCCCTAGGAACATTTTGCCTTACTACTGTGTTTTTGGACTAGATATTGCTACTTAGGATACAAGTAAGGGAAAGAGACTATTAATTGCTCTTTGGAATGAATTGTACAAAGAGGTCCCACATGAGGCCACACATTTATGCATGACAAAAAAATATGTACACACAGTACAAAAGTGTAATTATATTGAACACACACGTGTAACACAAAAAAAATAGGGAACTGGTACTGTTTGAATGATGTGCCAAATATTAAATGATGCCTTTTTTTTATTCAGATTCACAGTAAATCTTCTGAATTTTGAAAAATCCATGCATTACCGAGATGCTAGCATCTCATTCATCTGCTTCCTGACAAAAATCTGCCTCTGTCAGATTTCGAGTGAATGTAACATTTAAAAGAGTTCAATGGTAGCCAAATCCTGCAGTGCTCATACAGCTAAACCCCGACTGCAAATTGCAAGTGGTTACAGACTGTGAGATAATGGTCTCCAGCCTTTGTTAAACCCTACATCTCAGGGTTTAACAGCACAATTCTGGAGACTGCAGGGAACAGTCCTGCTTTAGTATGACTGATCTGATTATTTGTGTGCGTGTGTGTGCGTGTGTGCATTTCCCACTTAATACTCAATGTGATAGAGTATTCAACCCCATGACCTCCAACGAAATTGCAAGGATGTAAATGAGAACAGGGCTTAGGTTGTAGTATTTGTTGTGTAAAAGCCTTTGTGAATTAGCCTGCAAACAGCCACAGAGTGATACAAACTGAACAGGTTTTAGAGCCTACTTTACAGTGTTATTTTAGTTAGTTGAGCAGCTGAAGTAGGATTTTACTCATTAAAATTCTTCAACAGTCTCATTCCCCATGCAGAGGACAGAGGCTCACAGCACTTCCAGGTTGGACTGCCATAATCCCTTGAAGACAGGTGGCAGGTCTTAAAATGATGCCACTTTGTTTAAGCAGAAAAATGTCCTGGATCCTTAATTTTTGCACACGTGTCCCTCTGAATTGTGGCACCTGGAGGGGTGTGCAGCAGGAGGTAGACCCTTACATGCACCTAGAAACAGCCTTTTCCCCCTGGGGTGGGATGATGATTGATAACTTACTTCAGGATTTGCTCAGCTGGCTCAAGCCTCATACAAGATACAGTGTCGCCAAACCCAACAGACTCCAGCATACATACAGAAGGGAGTGCGACCTCTTTAAGGACCCCAAAATATGACTGGCCCCACCTGCTCTGCATGAAAATTAAGTGCAGATGCTGGGACTCAGCCCAGTGACCTTCATCAGAGCTGGCAGGTTTAAATGTGCTTCGAGCCCCCAAAGCCAAGAAAGAAGGTTTCATCCTAGCCCCATGGGGAAGGGTGTGTGTCTCCTTCTGCACAGCTAATTACATGTCAAGAGGTTGCTTGCAGGAGGAGGCTGCTTCTTTAGATAGATGTGAGGCCAACCCTACATAGCTGGGAGGAGGTAACAGCTGGTTTTGCTGTGAATTGTAAGGAAATTTCTCTCTTCTTTGCTAGACCAGGGATAAAAAGTGCTCTCTACCAGAATGGCAGTGCTGAGGGTATGTTATCCTGCTGGGTTTGAGGCACAACCTGCTGGCACATGGCCCACCAAGCCGAGACCCATGCTGTTTGCTTGGGGCCTGGCACTCTGTGCAGGTGCCTGGCATCTGTCCCTTGTGCATGCAGTAGCTGAGAAGAGTCCCCGTGTGCTGATGTGTGGTGGCCTACAAAGAAACCATGTGCAAAATATCACTAGATGGTTTTAGTCAAGGTAAGTGGAACTAGAAGTGCTACTTTAATTACTCTGCTGCATTTCTGATCAAAGGAGCACAGAGTCATGAGAAAATCCCGTTTACAACCTAATGTGGTTGACAAGATGTCAAGTTTTTCAATTAAGCAAATTATCCATTTTTTATTTAAAACACCTTAATACCAGGCTATGCAAAGAAAATTTACAGGAACCCGAGCATTTGCCTGAGAGCCTGCAAGGTCCTTAATCACAAAGTCAACTCAATGGCCTTTGTGAAAATGAACTGAGGAGTGATGCCATCCCAGCTATCGGCTGCTTTGGTTTGGGGGGTGACTTTGCCAGAGTCTGTTCTAAGCCCTGTTCTACTGGTTTGGTCCTTCCCTCCTCCCAGTTTTATCCAGTGATTAATGGAAAAGTGTATTAAAACTACTCCTGGGTGCAGCCCAGAGCACAGAGTCAGCACCTTCCTGGGGTACAAGTCAGGGTCTTGCTTGAAATCTTGCTCTCTAGACTATTAATTTTACCTTTTGCAATTGAACAATTTCAACTGGCAGAGCTAAAAGGACCTGCTCCCAGCTTTCCTGTAAACCTGTCTTCTGTTTTCTCTAGCCTTTTTTCCCCATTCATCTTGGCTACACCATAATGAATAGTTTCGTAAAAACTGGGAGCAACAGGTTTAAACCTCACTTACTTACACTGAAATGGGCATCAAATCCACACCTCCCAGTCCTTGACCCAGAGCTTCAGGCTACCATGTGGAAGATGAGCTGCAGGTGACACTACCAGTTTCGTAGAATCATACAATCATTAAGGGTGAAAAGGACCTCTAAGATCATCAAGTCTAACCGCCAACCCAACACCACCATGTCTCCTAAACCATGTCCTGAAGTGCCACATCTACAGTTTTTTGATACCTCCAAGGACAGTGACTCCACCACCTCTCTGGGCAGCCTGTTCCGATGCTTGACCACTCTTTCAGTAAAGGAATATTTCCTAATATCCAATCTAAACCTCCTCTGGCTCAGCTTGAGGCTATTTCCTCTTGTCCTATCATTAGTGACTTGGGAGAAGAGACCAACACCCACCTCACTACAACCTCCTTTCAGGTAGCTGTGGAGAGCGTTATGGTCTCCCCTCAGCCTCCTCTTCTCCAGGCTAAACAACCCCAGTTCCCTCAACCTCTCCTCATAAGAGCTGCTCTCCAGACCCTTCACCAGCTTTGTTGCCCTTCTCTGGACACCATCCAGCACCTCAACGTCCTTCTTGTACTGAGGGGCCCAAAAGTGAACACAATATTCGATGTGTGGCCTCACCAGTGCTGAGTACAGGGGCACAGTCACTGCCCTGCTCCTGCTGGCCACACTATTCCCGATACAAGCCAGGATGCTGTTGGCCTTCTTGGCCACCTGGGCACACTGTTGGCTCATGTTCAGCTGTCTGTCAACCAACACCCCCAGGCCCTTCTCTGCCAGGCAGCTCTCCAGCCACTCTTCCCCAAGCCTGTAGCGTTGCCTGGGGTTGTTGTGACCCAAGCGCAGGACCCGGCACTTGGCCTTGTTAAACCTCATACAGTTGACCTCAGCCCATTGATCCAGACTGTCCAGATCCCTCTGCAGAGTCTTCCTACCCTCAAGCCAATGAACACTCCTGCTCTTCCTTGGAGGAAGAAAAGCCACAGCTACTACTGTGTTTTGTGATGTCAGTTTCTCACACTGCCAGTTGGCATTGGCATGATAAATTGCTGCATTTATTGAGACCGAAGGGGATTTTACATAGGTCTAATACAAAGGGAGATTAATCCTATTCAGGCTGAGATACAGGCTTTTCCATAGTGGATCAAGCTGCCAAGTTTGAAGCAGCAGGCACTTCAAAAGGTACAGGAAATTCCATAAAATAGAGTTATGGGACAGCTTTTCTAGACCCCTAGTCACTCAACCTGGAAGTATGAGGTTTCAGGCTTTTCTTCACCCACACTAACTTTTAAAGGAGTTCACTGTTCTAAATTTATTTATTCTTCTTATTGGAATAAATACCTGCTCTCTGTAATTTGAATGTTCATGTCCTCCATGACTTCCTAGGGCACTGACTTCCCCAGATCATTATGTAGAAAGACATTTCCTTTGTGCTCAGGCTCTTTCACCCAATTAAAAATGTCTATAATAAATGTTTTAATCTCCCATAGTATTTGTATATGTTGCCTGGTATACACAAAGCTTCTCACTGGGAATGGAAAGCATGGAAAATCCAATAACAAATACACTTGAAAGTCAAGATTGTTTGAAACTGACAGATTTCTTACCACAAATACTATTCTGTCAACAACCATACCTTTTGCCACCTTTAATTTGTCTCAGTCTATTGATTGTCCCTTGTGGGATGTTCCTGCGCTGCTCCTCTACGGTTACTGAAAGAGGAAGGATCACTTCTACCTGCAGCTGCAACCTTGCTGAAATTAATGACATGACCTGCCATCTGAAGTCATTAATGTAACATTATGGCTATAAAGTCTGGGCCAGCTCTGGCTTGCAGGCAGGTGTAGATGCCAAAGAATTTCATTAACATCAGTAACACTGGACTGATAGGAGCGGCCTCGGCAGAAACACTCTCCTTTCCCCACAGCTGAGGCACGAGCTGGTTTTATATACGCATTTGTGCTTGCTTAGACAGCCAGGAAGACTTTGGTCCTCAGATGTACTCCAGGTAGAGCAGGCAGAGCTATAGTTACCACATAGCTCTCTAATCAGTTTTCTCACCATTTTCTAGACTAATTAGCTGGACTGGTTTCCCCTTCCCAACCTAGGTGTCTGCTTCTGGCTGATGGCACATGGGGCTATCCATTTCCCTGTGTACAGGGGCTGTTGCACAAACCCACTTGAAACCTGCCAGTTTGCTTTGGCTTTCCTCTGGGAAGATGATCTATACTGGGAGTCAGAGGAAGCTATGAGTTACAGTCTGGAGCCTGTCCAGGGGTGGGTGTTAAGAGCTCGCTGACTTTCAGAGCTTTTCTGAAGAAGGCTTCATGCACTTACCCTGTAAACCCAGTGTCCACTTTTCATTTCCCAGACTGGATTGCTGAGGTGGGGCTGAGTAACTTCTGGCAGACCTAGGGTCAAATTCAGGCATGTATTGCAGCAGATACAAGACCTGCATGAACTTCAGCCGTGCCTCTGAAATAGGATAATACCTGTTGTCACAGGAGAGCTCTAGAGATAACTGTGCTGATATTTGTGAAGCACACTGATTTCCCAGTGACCCGTGCTTCAGAAGAGCACATGAGGAAGAAGTGATTATCTCCATTTCATGCAGCATGATGCTTAATCAGAGCGACACAGGGCCCCTACATGGCAGAGCTGGAAGAAGAGGATTGCTGAACAGCTGCCCGTCACAGAGCATCCTATGTACCAACTGAAGCAGGAGTTAAATGGGGAAAACACCGTATGTTATCATGCAATTAGCAAATGTATCATAATGCCTAGGCATAAGGGAGCTAAATTAAACTACGGATGCATAATCTAGCTTGCATGTAAGATCTCCATAAATACTGTATCCCTTCTATTGTTATCGGTGGATGCTCCAGGCAATAAACAATCCTGCGGTTAGATTTCCTTGTCTGTGCACATGGCTGCTAAATTCAGCATTTATTAATGGTGTCTGCGAGGGAGACCAGTGTTATTGATGAGAGTCTGTAGAAGGAACAGTTGCAGTATCTTAACTACCTTTCTGTAAATATAGCTGGGGAAAAAATTAACACTTAAAAATTGCTGTGCATGGGGAAGAATTCATAGTACTCTGCATGGCGCCTGAATAATTAGAAGGTAGGATAGTTTTGAACTGAATGACTCTATAGGGTGAATGAAGGCTGCTTCCCCATATTTACCTGCTATGAAGCTCAGTTTAGATAGTTGTAATTGCTTGTTTTGTAATGGCATTATGAAACTGAATTAATGGTGTGTACCATTTATCTTAATGCTCAATAAAGGTGTGCCAATGTTCCAGACTTAGGGAGAATATTGAGTGTGAAAGGTATATGTGAAAAGGGAAAGACTGATGCTCCCATTTTTCATTTTCGTTGTGGATGGACCTGAAAACAGTCACCCTGTTTCACAGTCTGCCTTGGAAGAACTGATTTACATTTCTGCTTTGCAGCATGTGCCTTCCCTGGGTGAATGCCATAAAGGCTATCGTCCGGCTCACTGGTCCTTGAAAACCAGCTTCCTCACTTCGAGTTTTGACAGGTCTACGGTCCACCAAGATAAAGCTTATTAATGTGGCAAGTTAGTGTGATGATAAGGGGTGTCGGGAGGAGGAGCAGATCCACCACGCACTGAAGGATGCTGCATGCTGCTAAAAATCACATCTGATTTACATTTTTATTTCTCACAGAAGTTTTAAAATGTAGACAGACTTGAGTTACCAAAGAAATACAATACCAACATCTGTACCTCTGCAGCGTATTCATGCTTACCAGCTGTGGGGTGACAGTCCCAGGCAGAAGGGTGGCCCGGGAGCCTGATCTAGATCGCATTCCTCCCAGCCAGGTGCTGGCTCATCATCCCTCCCACCAAGCCTTCTCTTGTTAACTACAGACACAAAATGCTGGCTTAGAGAAGCAACATTTTACACTACATCCTCAGAGATGAGGCTACAAGGAGCACAGGTGGGTCCAATTTTGCCATCTGTAAGTGGAGAAGGTAATTTGTTGCCACCCGCTGGTGCTGGGAGGTTCCATTCATTGCCATTTTGTGCTTTGCATGCAGAAGGCACCACACAAGTGCATGTTTGATACAGATATTTGCCAGAGGCTTACAAAGCTTCCCATATGGCATCTCCACACAGTGCTCATGAGCTGAGATTTTCTCTGCAAGGGACTGAAGTGATAAAATAGTGTCTCTGTCAAACTGGAAGCATCCGGGAAACAGCACTAATTCCTCAGAAATATTTTTAAAGGTTTTCTTTATTTTTTTAAGTATCTGGAAGCTTTCTGGCTTTCCAAATTTGTGTTCTAATTCTCATCCTAAATGCCTCCCACCCCATCCCTTTCGCTTCTTCTCCTACTGAGGAAATGGGAAACAGCTTTAGAAGGTTGAAGTGGAACAGCGCGCTTTAAAATGTGACATTTTTGAAATAACATTCCCATTTAAAGTTGCATGCCGAAAGTAATGCTTTCTTTCACTTCATGTCTCAACCTTAAAAACACTAATGTGGGCTTTTTCCCTAAATGTAGACAAGGAACGTTTTTGTCCTTTTCCTAGCTTTAGCAATTCCCTCTGTAAAGAGAAGAACAGGGTGCGGGGGGATGAACAGTGCCTAAGAAGGAGAGAACTTATCTCCTGCAACCCTCTCCCATCCCCTTCTTTGCCCTAACAACAAAAATCACTTGCTGATTTTTAAAAGCCACACTAAATTTGAACTAAGTCATGTTTATTTATGACTAAGAAGGATAATTTTCAGTCAAGCCTAATGGCATATTATACAGTGATACATAAGGTCCTTTTCTCACTGAGGGAGATACAAGCACTCCTCATCATGCTTTCATAGCTCATTAATTAATTTTAGGACATCTCCGGAAGGCAAAATATATGCATGGTGCTTCAGAAGGATGTAACATATGGGGATGTAACATAATCGGTCACAGTGAGTTGGGTGACTTGACTAAACCCAAGTCTGATACCCTTGTCTGACCTGAAGGTTAGCTGGTACCTCGATTCAACTCCTGCACTCACCAAACAAGCAACTGTAAATATAGTAAAAGAGAAAGGAAACATGGTTTAAGAGAGCTGTGCTTAGAGCTGTTTCTTGGTTTGCCTGTTGTACTTAAAATGGGACCTGTTTGGGACAAAACATTTTACCCCAAATGAAAGGTGGAAAACAAAACTAAATATCTCAAAAGGCTGAGAGCTGGTTTAATTCAAAACAAGATTATACTTAGGAAAAAACACCAAAACAAACACATAATATACCATTAAAGGTCACCTGATGGTTTTGACTAAATTCACAAAATATCTCAGTCATCTCCCCACTGCTGGTCAATCTATACCTTCATAACTGCTAGATGTCAGTGCCCCAAAGTTTAAAGAATATTTCTCCCCTCCACCTACAACTCTGTGAAGTGGAAGAAGCATTTATCCCACTGACGGAAGAAATATCAAGGCAGTGGGTTGTTCTTCTTCTTGTCTTCAAGAGCATGAAGGCAGCCTTACTTTGGGAGGAGGACAAAAAGTCTGCGTTAAAAAAGGGGGAATTGAGCCCAGCTATTCCCCTTCCTCTTCCCATACCTGCCAGACGCCAGACGAGCCCCACGTACGCTGCAGAGCCTGCTGGTGGGTGACAGGAGGCCTCTCATTGTAGGGCGCCTCCAACTTGCAGGCTGAACCCTGCGTCCCTGTGGGTGCTGTGGCTTGGCTGTGCCTTTCCCAGCACCCAAGGGTGGTACCACCAGCCCCGTCACTGCCCCTTTGGGGCCTGCTGCTTGTGAAATGCCAACAAGGATTAAACTGTTACCCAAGGCCACAAGACACTCTGCAGCTAATTTGGGGAGTTGTACCTACGTCCTTCAATGCCAGCAAGGCATCCTCCCCTTCTTTGCATGGCTCCAGCTTGAGAAAGGAGCCCCATATGGTTAAATGGATGTATAAAATGGTAGAGACTTATGGATTCAGAATTTCATCCAGGCTGTTATGGTGATTTAGAGTTGGGTCAGAACCAAACCCTTTGATCACACAAAGAGATTCGGGTGGCATTTGAAATCTGGATCCACTTTTGAAGTCTGCATCTTACTCATCTCTAGCTACAGACGTGGAGTTCTATGGTTTCATTTCTATTCCAGGGGGATATTTTCATGCATGCTTTGTAGCAGACAGAGGAGGTGGGGATCTCTATATGATTTAGATTCAAGGTAATGCATATATAACTACATCTCTATTTCTCTAGCACATAGCAAGATATAAATTTAACTTTATTCATTTGCTGCACTAGGAAACAATGCAGCTCCCTTGGCAACACACCAGCCACAGGCGGGAGTTAGGTAGAAGAAAGATTCAAAGCCAGTCTCCTAATTGACTTTTTGAAGTCATAAGCCATTTGTAGCTGTAGCAGTAACGACAATAAATAGATGGGTTTAGGGACAGTAGAGAAAAAAAAACAAACCAGCACGAATCTTTAACAGAATGCTGGAACACTTCACATATTTTCTGAAGATGTCCAAGCAGAAGCATTTCTTGGTTTGCTTTGGTAGACTGCTCTGCTAGTGAGACTGTTGAAAGCAAATTCCCAAACTTTTGATATTTCAAAAGGTAAGACGTCTGTTTGGTTTTTTTTTTAAATCCAGTAATTTAATCTCTGTAATACAGAAGATTATATTACCCTGGAAGAAAAGTAATTTATTTAGCTGGGAATAGATGACCTTGCTGAATATGATTCACTTATCTGTGGTTTTAGGTGAACAGCTTTTTTTAAATTGATCAGGAGCACAAGCTGTTCAGCTGGCTCTGGGAAAAAAAAGGGGTTTTTTTTCTGAAAAAAGGCAATGGCTGCTTCTTTTTGTGGAAAATGTGAAGTCTAACAGGTGTAAGACGGAACAAAATGAATGTGAAAGCAGGAACACATTTCCATATGCTATTTTGAGAGCTCTGGGAGGGACTGAATCAGTTTCCACATGGAAAGGCAGTGACACACACACCTGGTGTGATATTTCTGTTCTCCAACCAAGACACGCATCTTCCTGAGGGGCTACAGTGATACTGAACCACCTCTTGAATTCCTGGGGCAAAACACCAGGATGTATCTGGTCCAATTCATGTGGGCAGCAGTGCCAGCGTGCACAGTGCCAGAGCTCCCTCTTGGCTGCTCCCTCATCTCCGTGACCCAGGGGAGGTCTCTCTGACCAGATTTGTTCCTCCTCTAGCCACTGCTTTACCTGTCTGCTGAAACATCCATGTGCAAAGTCAGATTTATGGTCCTTTTGGGTTGCATCCACATATTTCTCAGCTGTGCCACAAGATCCTGCCTACTAGCTACTAGCTGAGACACCTGACTAAGCAGTGGATGCAAATTTACAGAAGACTCTGAGATGACTTAGGCAGAAAGCCAAACTTTAAGAAGGCCAGCTCTCACACTGAAGA
Source organism: Phalacrocorax carbo (assembly GCF_963921805.1). NCBI lineage: Eukaryota > Metazoa > Chordata > Aves > Suliformes > Phalacrocoracidae > Phalacrocorax > Phalacrocorax carbo. Next base: position 42,968,353 of record NC_087513.1, on the reverse strand, counting down.
TCACTACTGCAGTGGAGGCACATGGTTTTTTACACCATGCATGGGGAGAGCCAGGCACCCAGGAGGACAGTGCTGAGAAGTCACCATACTGAGCATGGAGCTGTCATATCTAGCCAGGCAGAAATAAGAGGAGAAAAGTGGAACTGCAAAGCTTACTAACTTCTCATACTGCCATGACAATGACTCTCAGCTGTACACCTCCTCCTGGAGCTAAACCTTCCAGCCAGGCCAGTCACAGAGCAGTCACAGCTGTCCAAAAGAAGACATCATCTCATGCATTTGAGATGCCTTGGCATATCCAAGAAGGGGCTGGCAAAAAAAATCCAACCTGGAGGTCCAGGTTACTCTAGAGCATTGCAAATAGCACCAGATGTGTTCATTCAGGCAACCAAGGCTGCAAACCAACCAACAGTCCCCGCACTGGTCCTTCAGAAAAACCCCTGAGAAGCACACAGCTCATGGCCTCACGAGCCTAGCATGCCTTTCAGGACACTCTCAAAAGCTGAGGTTGTTCTTGCTTAGCTTTGCCCTTCAATGCTGAGTGAAGTGCTGTTGACCTACATTGATTATGGATTTAATCCCTCTGGAGACTGGGACATACATTTGGAGCTGGTATTACAATAAAAGCACCTTGCTGCAGTTAGATTTAAGCTAATTCTTCAGTGGCCAACACTGAATCAAAGCAAGCTCAGAACAAACTGCAGCAATTTTCACTCTATTCTTCTTGTGCCTACTCAGGCACAGCAGATAAAACAGCACTGTTAGCTGGACTGGTGTGAACCTGTTGTCAAAACAAGCATTACTGGACATACAAGCTTAGGTTACTCAATCCACGTGGATGACCAAATTCTGCTAGCTCCACATGAGAGAAATGTCACCAGTGTAAGCCTGGAATCGGAGAGTAAAACCCATCCTCTCTGTATCCAGCAACGCCCTGCACCCCAGAAGTCTCTGCCACAAAACCCGCTGGATTTACAAGGGTCAGCATGTTCTTCCAGGCCCCGAGGGTGCCATTAATAATACAGCTAAGCAAAGATGAGAGCTAGTTGTTGCTAAAAGGCATGATCCCACTTTCCCCTTCTTCCTTACACTTTCTACTTGGCAGAAGCTCTCGACTCACCACACCGTCTCTGGGCAGACAGGAGAGCACCAGTGCCAGGAAAGTGGTGTGAGCGCATGCTGAGTGCAGGAAGAGCCACTTCAGGGACAATTAGCTGTTAAATGAAGTTATCCACAGCATGAAATTGCATCCCCAGAAATGGCCTCGGGCCTCTTCCAGCACAACTTTCCTTTAACCAAAAACCTGGCAAAGTATCTCATCTCCCCCTTTTTATCCCAGCTGCTGGATGGAGGGTACCACAGGCCTTGCAGAACAAACAGCAGGTATCAAGTGTGATGTAGCTGAAGAGCGCTTGTTTGTGAAGGATTCAGGTGACGCTATTTATCACAGACATTTCTCACTCTCTGTTTGCACATCTTTTTAGCTTCCTCGACTTATTTGTGAAGGAATTCCAGAACAATCAGCAGAGGATGTAAAGCTGATAGCTTATCACCCAGGAATCATAAAGACTCATGCATCCTGACATATTTCAGGATAGAGGAGGAAAGTGATTTAGCCTTCTAGAGCGTGAATGCTAGTGCTTTACAGCTCACAGAAGCGAGCACATATAAAAGACTTCCACAGGCTGGTGAGTAATTCAGTGCTGACTTTTTCAGCTGTGTGGAAAACTACAAACACAGCAGCTCTGCCATATTTGTGAAATGTAAAATGAAAAGATATTGATGTCTGGTATCTGCAGCTGGGTTTGTTCTGCTATTTAGGTCCTGTTTCAAATGGGAAAAAAAATAGAATAGTATGTTAATGCTTACATAGACAGTATTCACATGTCAAGGCTTGGACTATCAGCATACGGAGCAATTCTGCCTCAGTTGTTGTGCTTCTGAAAATGTCCTACAGGAAAGGAGAGATGGCAAGGCTACACGTTCATGTTCATTAGCTTATAGATACTGGAATTCATCCTGGTTTTACCAATCTAAAAATAGTAACAAAAAAGTGATAACAAAGCAAAAATACATCTGTTCAGATTATGATTTTTAAGAGGATATTTGAAAAGTGATAATCTTTCTCACATTAACGCCTCTCTAGAGCTTCTAAATAAACTAATCAGGTTTCTAGGCCTTTATACTTTTCACCTAACACCTTTTGTCTCTGTTCACTTTTTTTTTCCTCTCTCTCTTTAGGTTGCACAGTTTATTAGTGGGTAAACTCAAACCATGTACAAATAATCAGTGAGACGAAGTCTGAAAATCCTCTATGCCCACAGTAGCCCTGAAACATTAACAAGCTGTTGTATTCCTTTCCCCAAATGTTGTAATACAGCTGATGTGTCAAAATAAAAATGTCATGTGCTGTGAAGGTAAAGACGTAAGAGAGGGCCAAGCATCTTCATACCCCCAAAAGGAATACAGTCCTCCATGCAGGGGCGCTCCCACAGATTTCAGTTGTATTTCTTCACCCAGCGCTTCCTGACATACAGCCTTACGTGCTCATACTCAGAACATCACCTCAAGGTCTTATTTGAAAGGTTGAGATCAGCAATTTGGGAGATAGCTCACCTTGACTTTAATTCAGTTTCACGTTTACATCATTTCACATGAAAACTTGGCTTTAAATTTCTTTTTTTCGACTCTGGAGGTTGCAGAAGTCTGGGAAGCAAAGCATTATATTACACTGCAGACAGAAATTTGCAGTTTTCACAGTAAACGAATATGATGAATTGATGCCTGTGACTGTGGAGCCAGCTCACAGAGACACCATGTCTTCTTGATAAAGGGTTTGCTAATACTATTTGCAAGGCAGAAGCTTGGTCATTAACCATAAGCTTGATACCTTACGTAGCCTTTTAGTCTCACATCAGGATAAAAACACCGGGGGGCTCAATTCTGTCCACTCTTGTCATTACAGGTAATTTTCAACACAACCACTCTGAAGTGCTAAGCAACTGTTCATTAGGAAGAACTAAACAAAGCTGTACCTTCAAACTATGGACATAGAGCCTTACAGCACAACCCAAATAGCTCCCTTAGGCAAGAGAGGTTTTTGCCAGCTCTGGCTTGGACCCACAGTAAAATTCCAGCTACTACATTTCCCAGTCAGTGACCAGTATCAGCTCTACACTGTGTGATTAGGAGTGTTGGACATACCAAAACTTGCCCCCATCCCTTGTGTTTTTGTTGTTGTTTTTTTTTAAGTGAGTAGGGGATTGATTTGGCCAAACACTTGATCTGGGTTTATATTTTCCCATGTGGAATTTGAGCTTCACTTTTAACACAATCCATGGTTATTGCTCATGGCTCAACACAGACTGACAAAGTCTAACAAACAACCTCTGCGTAAAACTCACAACTGAAATGTTCAGAGTGAAAGGGAGCGTGTAAGCCCGTGAAGCACACTAGCCTTCCTTTGAGACATGTTTTTCCCCATCTTCTCAAAACCCCGAGTCTACCTGTCCTTTTCTCTTCTCATAAAAGTATATCCCTTGCCAGACTGTTGCAAAATTATTCGACCTAAAAAGGAATGAAAGAAGTGGGATTTGTGAATGCTCAAGACTGCAAATAAACCAGCTGAATGTAGCACAAAATCTGTTGGGTTCCAAATATTTAATCTTCTTACCCTACTATTGTTTTAGAGGCCAATACTTATTTACTGCTTCCATGATACTACAATAATAACATCCACCCTAACTGAGAACCAACACATTTTGCTTTTAAAGGGGACAGTATCCTAAGAAGTGTCTGCAGGCAGATTTAAACCTCAAACCATTGCAAACATAAGGGAACATCATCACCTGCTGCTGCTGCCGCTGCTTTGGAGACTGCTCCTGGAGGAACTGCCTGCTGCCATCTATTGATGCACTGGAGGAAGGCACTGGACCAGCAAGTCCCTACTCAGGTGCCCCTCAGTGGACATTTTCCTTGCTTGGGTTAGAAATCCCATAGATCTGAGATGTGGTACTCTGAGAGAAAACCTTACTCGGTGGCTTAAGGGCAGCAGAATTAATTAACATAGCTCAAGCCAAGAGTTCACTGCAGCCAGACCTTAGCTACCTAGCCCAGCACAGCAGGGTTGAGAGAGAAGCAGGACTAAAAGCAGAGCTCACCGTCATAGCATGGGGTAAACTCCAGAGCTTTAAACACCATTAATATAATTATTGCATCCCCTTCCAGTGGAATTGGAAGCATTAAGATCCTGATTTTTAAGGGACTCACCTTATGGAGAGGTCATGGTATCTGTTCACTGCAGCTGCAACAAGAAATTGCATGAATTTGTGATCATCTGCTTCATCCAGGACCCACAACACTGAGGTCACTTGACCTGGGAAAAGGAGGGAGCCTCCTAGGCAATACTGGCAGCACACAAAGATGAGAGCAGCATCCCATGGGAGCAGAAAACCCCCATGACAGCTGCTCTGCGTGACACCACCGCAGCTGCAATCACTGCGGGGGGGAAGCTTTGCTACTAGAAGCAAGCAGAGTGGTTGTGAGGCAACCCTTCCTAAAGGCAGCTGCCTTTGCCACTCTGGTTCGGGAGCAGTTTTCTTCCAGGTAAAGAGAATTCAGTGCCTGCTGAGCCTGGTACTGGATGCCTCAGTCCTAAGCAGCTCAGCACCCTTGAGGTGATCCGCCCAGAGGCAATGCCCAGAGTGCCAGTCAGCTGAGATCCAAGACAGTCCCCTCCTGTATGCTCACCGTATACACTGGGAGAGCACAAAAAGGTCACGCTCACCAACTACATGCTGCAAAAATCAAAGGGGTCAAAAGAAAAAGAAGCCAGATCTGCCTCAGTGGTGGAGTTATAAGTATGGCTGTCACCTGGAAGGCCTCTAACCCTTGGGCTGAGTGTAAATGGTCGGGGTTTACTGGCCGTAAGCGACCGCATCTTTGCAAGCACAGGGCACGCCAAGATTTATTTGAGTTTCTTCAATGCTATGCAGCAAAGGGATGGGAAGGTTTCAGTCTGTGAATGGAGGCTAGAAAAATTACTGCTGATCATTGTAATAAAAGAAGCAAGTTTTAAAAGGGAGTCTTTACTCATGATCTGATCCTAGTTAACCCTGGTAAGAAGAATGATAGGAACACCTATGAGTTAGTCCCTGTAGGTAACAATAGCTTGGAGAGGAAGAAGACAGGCAACCAAAGAGCTGTTGGAAGGGATATTTTACTTACCATTGGCATCCTGCTGATTCACTGCTGCCGTGATTTTATTAAAACAAAAGAGCCCTCTTTCTTCCCTTCCCCATTATTCCGTTTGATACTGCTTTTATGTGCAGATTTGGACCCTGAAAGCAGAGAAATGCTGACCCCTAAGGTCCCCAGTGAAGACAAGACTTGGGTGGGTGTGGAGGGAGAATGTGGACTCACACCTAGTTTGCTTTGTAATATTTTAGTAAGGTGCCTTTTTTTTTTTTTTTAATTGGAAACTAGCACTTCCTGGCTATTGCCAGGGAATAGTTTTCATGAATGGTCTTGTATAGCTCACACAGGATAGCAGGGCAGCAGCAAATGACTCCCCTCTGTCCCCAGTTTCCATGCTATTTTGTGAAATAATCACAACGAAATTTTCATCCTTCTGAAACCTGGTCATTGTCTTTTGAGGTACACATGTCATATAAAAGGGCAGATGAAGCAGATGCATCAATAACGGAACATTCATGACTCTTGTTTTTTTATAATTTTAACACACCTGTAAGAAAGAGGCAACTGAAACTCTATCAAATAACAATTAAAAACCTGCACCCTCTTATTTGACAGGGAGTCCTAGACTTCACGTACACACTCTTTTTTACTTTGTGCTTCATCTGTTTCCATTAGATTGCCTTTGGGATGTGAACACAGAGAAAATAGGTTGGCAATCTGTCTGGAGAGACAAACTTGACAGGTTACCTAGGGAGGGTCCTGCACATTCTAAGTGTCTGCAAGTTTAGGCTCAGTAAAAAGATTTGTTTTACAGATCAATTTCTTGAAGGATGAATTCTGAATTACGGAACCAACCAAGGCTTTTTTTTTCTTATGATTTAGGACTAACCATTCAAAGATCTCATTCCATAACTTAGCTCTGCCAGCTGCTGCCTGGTGCACCGAGTGACCATTTATTTAGCATTTCATTTTGGATTCTGGTGCTGTGTTGATGTACGCTCAGTATGCCCCTCACCTCCACACAGACAGGTGTTGCACTGCCGGCTCCTTTGATCAGCATTGCATACAATTTGAAGAACTGCAAGGGAAAAACTGACATAGAGTCAATTTACAGCATGTACTACTTAGAAACACTTTCAGAAGCATGCCAGTGAGAAATACTGCTTTTGCCTCTCCTCTTTTGTTGACTTAGGTGGTTTCAGTTTGTTGTTCGAACAGTGTATGGAAAAGTCCACCATGAATAATTTGGTAACCATTTCATTTGAAGGAGAAAAGAATGGCCATGTAACTCCTAAGTTACACAGGCACACTTTACAAGTATTTAGAAAAGTTAGAAGTTAAACTTCAATTTGATGTTTCTTTTTTGTATGCTTTTGTGAATATTTATGAATTGCAGTTTCGTAATACCACATTCTTCTAGAGATTCTGTGAAATTTGAATGGCTAATGCACCACTGAGGCTCATAAATTGACTTTTAGGGCTCATGGCAGTAACAATTGTGGGTCCTTCAACTCATATTTTGTCTTAACTGTCAATCTTTCTCTTTCTCTCACAACATTCAGAAGCAGCAACATCTCTTTTTTTTTTCCAGACCTGAAACAGAGACAGAGGTGTGGAATGGTAAATAGCACACGAAAAGGCTATTCCAGGCCTCTAGTAATCTGATCATGTTCTCTGCTGCCCTATCTATTCCCTTGTGAGGTTTGGGCACGTTGTGTCTGCAGGTGGATCAGCAAGGACTCTTACATGTAGAACAACCTTCAGCAGAGGACTGGATCTCTGAAATGCTCTTACAGTTTCCTGCAAGGACACTGTACGTACGTCTGTATTACAGAATATTAGTTTGACGCACAATGCCAAAGGGGACAAAAAGCTCATGTCTGTAGATTTTACAAAAACACTTTGTAACTTAAATTTTAGTGCAAAGAGAGTAAGAGTGTGACTTCATTCCAAGATCCAGCCCAGAGACTTCATTAATGTGGTTAAGAGACTTGAGCATGGTTATGTCAAGCCCGAAACCAGAAAAATTAAACAAGCTGTGTTGCGGCGAGCAAGGAAATCTGGAAAGAAACATTTAAAATTTCTCTAATCATAATGACTTAGCACCTTCCACTAACAACCCCTTACACGCTGGCTGTATTAAAGGTCCTGGGAGCTGCCTGTGCACTCCCACTCCCAGCCAGTCACATTATCAGAGCAACACCATGGTGAGACAGAAAGTAGCAAAAGCCATTTAAAAGTGATAGATAAGATTAGATTGATTCTGAATGTTTCCACAAGTGAACCACTTGTTAAGCACTAAATAGAACTGTGTCTAACAAATGTTTCAGTAGGTGCCCTAGCCATCTGAGTCCTGTGCACACAACAGACACTGGTGACATTTAGGTTTAGTTTACACCCAAATAATGATGAGGGCTTCTGATAACTATCAGCCATTTTTAGACTCCATGAGGAAAATATATTTGCACCTTCTTTACATGCATCCTAGAGACAGTGTAAGGTGCTAGACTGGACTACCTGCCAGCTCAAGCATTGTCACCCTAAGACACAACATCAGACATTGCTTTGATTTAGCTTCCCCAAAAATGGACCTGAAACTTGCACTGGAGGGGTTCAAGAGGTAGGTCCTCACCCACTGAGATCCCTGGACTGCAACTATTTGCTGGCAGCCTCCTCCAGAACAGAGAACCTCAACTGACTGTCATATAGGTTAAAAACAGGATGGTTGTTAATTACGTTTGGTAACTATTAATTGAAAGTGGCTTATATGAGTACTCTAGAGGCTCACTAGTTCTTTAGCTATTCTCTGAACCATTCTGTCCCTTCTCCCACAAATAATTTGCCAGTGCAGAAGGCAACACTGAATGAAATACATTAACCACAGTTGTGATGAGGGAACTTCGCCGTCCTCTGGCCTCATCGTAGTATGAAGAACAATCCAGCATAGATATACACAGCAATTTTTATGGCTTGATCCGAGCTGTAAGAAGGATGAAAGGCACTTGGCAAGAACAAAAAAGAAAAAGTGTCTGGTATATAAGACCTTCCTCATATTTTTTTTCATCATTCAGATCAACTATTAGCACAGCACAGCACAGTTGTGTATGTGTCCTTTTTTAAAGCAAACAACCCTTCTATCGACACACAGGAGGCCAGAGTCAGGAATAACACAGCAATGTTGCCTTGAAATGGAAATCAGAGTATTGTCATAAATTTAACTGAGCCAAGCCTACTATCTGGACTTTCATCTCTAGTCCTGCTGATTGCTAATACGTGTATGTAGTGGGATATGACCAGGTTTACTGCAAGTGGAAAACGTGGTGTCATAAGTCCTAAATCATGGAGTTGAGGGCATCAGGTAAGAACATCTGGCTCCAACAAGGTTAAATTTCCTCCTTCCACCCAACTCTCAACAACTGGAAGGGGAAACAGAAAAATTACTACCTTAAAGTTTGTTTAAAAATATATTTTTTTTTCTCATTATGTTAAGCTAACCACGAGAGCAGTATTTACTTTACAGCTGTTTATTATCACAAAATACCAGCATGAACCATTCTTCATGGGAAGACTATTCAAGAGGCATCATATATCTGTTATAATCACTGTGATGAAGCTAAACCCCTGGACTTCCAGGCGTACTGAACTTCTCCTCGGTCCCCTGGTTCCATTACTGAAGTAAGAAATTTTAAGGCTGGTTGTAAAGGCTTGAGTAGGAGAGGCACTTTGAATATACTCTGTACCGTACTGTAGCGGGTTGACCTTGGCCAGATGCTGGGTGCCCACCAAGCTGCTCTATCACTCCCCTTCTCAGCAGGACAGAGGAGAGAAAATATAACAAAAGGCCTGTGGGTCAAGATAAGGAGAGGGAGACGTCGCTCACCAATTACCATCATGGGCAAAACAGACTCGACTTGGGGAAATTAGTTTCATTTATTGCCAATCAAAAGTCAAAGTAGGGTAATGAGAAATAAAACCAAATCTTAAAACACCTTTCCCCACCCCTCCCTTCTTCCCAGGCTCAACCTCACTCTCGATTTTCTTTACCTCCTCCCCACCCATGGCACAGGGGGACAGGGAATGGGGGTTGCGGTCCATATGTCACATGTTGTCTCTGCCGCTCCTTCCTGCTCAGGTGGAGGACTCCTCACACTGTTCCCCTGCTCCAGCATGGGTCCTTCCCACTGGAGACAGTCCTCCACCAACTGCTCCAATGTGAGTGGCTCCCACAGGCTGCAGTTCGTCACAAACTGCTCCAGTGTGGGTGCCTTCCATGGGGCGCAGTCCTTCAGGAACAGACTGCTCCAGTGTGGGTTCCCTTCTATGGGGTCACATGTCTTGCCAGCAAACCTGCTCCAGCCTGGGCTCCTCTCTCCATGGGGCCACAAGTCCTGCCAGGAGCCTGCTCCAGCATGGGCTTCCCATAGGGTCACAGTCTCCTTTGGGCACCCATCTGCTCTGGCATGGGGTCCTCCATGGGCTGCATGTGGATATCTGCTCCACCATTAACCTCCATGGGCTGCAGGGGTACAGCCTGCCTCACCATGGTCTTCACCATGGGCTGCAGGGGAATCTCTTCTCCTGAGCCTGAATCACCTCCTCCCGCTCCTTCTTCACTGACCTGGGTGTCTGCAGGGTTATTCTTCTCACATACTCTCATTCCTCTCATTGGCTGCAATTGCGCAGGTTTCTTTTTCTGTTCCTCTTTCTAAAATATGCTACCACCATCCCTGATGGGCTCAGCCTTGGACAGCGGTGGGTCTGTCTTGGAGCCGGCTGGCATTTTGCTCTATTGGACATAGGGGAAGCTTCTAGCAGCTTCTCACAGAAGCCACCCCTGTAGCCTCCTCCCTGGCTGCCAAAACTTTGCCATGCAAACCCAATACAAGTACACAAAAAAGGGCTGTAAGAACAGTGTTTAAAAACATGAGTTAAAACCTGTGAATAACCAGAAAAAGTAGAAAAGCGGAATGGTGTTCACCTGCCTCTACCTGGAGTAGAGACAATGTATAAACTTAATTTAATAGATCCAAACCATAGGTAACCTCTCTTTGTATATGAAAATTAAAAACTCCCTGATTTCTCTCCCCCAAACAAGAATCACTTTTTGTAAACATTGGCACACATTTTGCACAGTTTGAGCAGAATAATTATGGCACTTCTTCCACCTTGCTCATCATCAGTCTGTCCCCCTCCCTTTATAGTGAACTGTCAAAATAAGCATAAAAATAAGGAACAACAAATTAAATCACTACAGATATTAGTTAATTTGCTGTACTGTATACATTGTCTGCTATAAACTGTGATGTTTGATTCCTTTAAGCTAATGCATTTTTTGTTACATCCCCAGCCCCCCGTCCAACATTTTTTAGCAAACCCTTTCCCCAAACCTTCATTCTTCTTGACAAAATCTTATTGTTTTGCTACAGACTTCATGCACAATTTCAGCCTACTTTGAGGATCAGTTGGTCCCACCCATAGTCCCAGATGGTGGTATAAAACCCATGTTTTCCTACCTCAGACAAAGGTAGACAGCTTGACTTTGAAAAGCCTTGGACTCCCTATTCTCTCCTCACAACTCTAAACTTAAAATTGAAAGAGATGAAATAGATGAAACTACCTTTTCCATTTTTGTAAGCAAGTGATCTAGTGTACAGAAGGATAAATTTCAGAACGTATTCCAGGGAAAGAAAAAATACATTAAAAATATTGTGGATAAGCACCGTCTACAGAGTATCATGGAGCTATAGCTGTGTGATTAGTAACAAAATGCTATTGTTAAAGCAAGGACCTGTTGCCTAAAACCCTGCCATGCATGGACCCCCAGCACCTTCCAGTCAAGTCATACTGTCTCCACTTCTCTGTCCTTGCCTCTGACATTATCAGGCTCAAGCAGCACACCTCCTCCCTTACTCCAGAAGTAGCTGCCTGTTCATTCAGAGACCTTTAGGAGCCTTGCCCTTTCCACAGAGCTTGTCAAGCACCATCAGCCAGTAGCAGGTAAACTCCTCTGCTCACAGTTATCTCTGCTGCTAATCACACAGCATTATTCATGATGTTGACCTTGGTAGAATAAATTCTGTTAAAAATAAAGCAGTGGCAAGCATCCCACACCATTCCTCACTAAGTCTACTTCAAATTTCTCTGCAGACATCCATTTCATCTTCTTTGGTTCATATATATGTATACACAGGCCCAGTTATCTATCCGCTGAGATGATTCTGTCAAGTGCTGCTCATCCTCCTGTCTATTTTTGAGAGCAAACAAACAAAAACTCACTTCCCCTCTCCCTCAAAAAAGATAGAATGAAAAACAATGGAATGAATAAACTGCTATATGCTAACAGAGGATTAGAGGTGTTGCATTTTTATTTTCAGAAAAAAAAATGCTGTGACTTACTGGAAATTTTCTATTCTGAAGTAATTATTAAGCTAGTAATTTTTTTTCAATACTTCAGACAGGATAAAAAATAGCTCATGTAAAACATGGCAAATAGAGCTTATTGTACAATGAAAGAGGAGACTTTGAAGAAAATCATCGTTAGATTTAATCATTCAAAGCAAGATTAATAATACGCCATTGGCTGCTGAAACTAACTGAATAACAAATGGTAATTGGCAAGCAATCTTTCAGTATTATTCATCAATAACAACTCAGTTTTATAAGGCTCCCATGTACCTTTTGTCTGATTCTGAAAAGCTTCAGTGCCCAAAACAGTCTACAAAATTAAATGTTTGATCAAATTCCAATAAAAAGCTATGCCAGTGATTTCAGTAGGAACCTGATTGGATCACCTTTGTGCAGAAAGCACTTGAGCTGGTGTAGGACTGCTGTATTAATTGTTATAACTATTGACTGAGAAAGTAATTGGTGCTGAGGGCAATTAACATCTTACGGAGGTGACCTACATGTGAAGAATTATTGAAAAGTACAATAGAAACATACAGTTAGTTACAAGGTTTGGTGAAGGAAAAAATGCAGCAGTGATTTAAAAAAAAAAGCATTTAATGAAATACAATTCATTGTTTAATATTATTTTTATCAATTTTGGAATAGCCTGTTTTATAAAGTTCTTTAAATATCTCAGTGTTCTAAGAGAGGATGTCCATCTGCATAATCTAAAAATACACTCTAAGATAAAATGTCTTCTTTACATTTCTGCTCTGCTATTCATAGGCTATCTCCAGTAAGGAAAAAAATCACTCACAACCTATTGCTTCTCCATGATGGGGGAAGGAGCTGGCAATAAATACTGTCACAATGAGATCATCTGTCCTTTTAAATCCAAATTTACAGCTCACTTTCTGAGTGTAGGTATAACTAAAGATAGCACAGGTGCAAATGCAGCAACATACATGTCTGCAAGAAGAGTTTGCTAAGAGGAAAGGTGAAATGCTTGTAGAGTAAATCTTTACTCAGGAGTCTCATAGTTCATCAAGGTTCCCATTTAGTTACAGTGCCAATGTAACACTGCTCTTAAGAGCAGACTGGGATCTCCAGTAGCGTCTGAGAAAGATGTTCAGTCAGCACGACAATGCCATTCTTTACTCCTCAGTGGTGACTGTCAGCAAGACAGTGACTCATCTAGCACAGGCCAGGCAGACAGCAATTGCAGTGGCTTCACTAAAAAATACTGGTTTTGATGGAAAGTTGAGTTCTGTATTGTGTGGCCTCTAGCTCAAGTTAAGGTAAATGCTGAAGAAAATTTTGCAAACACACAAGGCCCTACTGATCTCCATTTGTTAAAGCTTTCCTGTCAGCCTGGATCCATAACTGCCTCTGAGACTCCTCTTCCTGCTCCCTGGAAGAAGCTCATCAGCTCTGATCCAGACACTTCACTCCTGACCCTATCCCCCACCAGCTGCTTTTCTTTCTGGTCAAACCTGGACTGGGTATTTCCTGCTCGCTCCCGAAGCTGGGGAGCTTTGCTCACCAGAAAATGGAGGAGTTCCTGGTGCCACACACCACTGAATATGATGGCTCAGGTAAGTGCTACAGCTTCTGACATAACTCATACCCTACAGAGCCTCCCACTAAAAGAGTCCCAATACCTCTCCACCATCACACTCTCCTGATGATAATTGAAACATCCTCAGTACAATTCACTTCTCTCAAGAGAGGCATCTAACATCCTAGGCTGTCCCAACCCACTTACAGCTGCCTCTCCATTAAAGTGAAAGTCTTCCAGAGGCCCTATTTCACAGCCGACAGCCCCATGTGCATCTCTTGGGTACCTTCTGCCTCTCAGAGGTCACTGGACACCTCTGTTCATGCAACTGAATTGGGCTGCCTGCCTCTATGCCTTATCCTCTCCCCCTCTACTTCTCACTGCCAGAAAATTATCTCCCATGGGATTTCTCCTGAGTGGGATTGGGTTCACCCTCTTGAGACTGGCTCTCCATCATTCTCTGAGCATCCCTTACCACTCAGCTGTGCAGCACAGTGCATGACAGGTGGGGCAGGTGGGAAAAGTTCAGTGCCAGTATCAGCAATAATCTGCTTTTACAAAAATGCAGCTCAGAAAGCCAACTGCAGCTCAGTAAATATTTTCTTCCTAACAGGGCCAGTTTGGGTTTCATTAAGTAAGGGATCCTTTTATGAGGATTGTACCCAGCAGAGGCAGAAGTTACATGAAGGAAGCAGATTTATCCCAAAGAGCCTAAATCCTGTAACAGATGGGTTGGCCATGCTTGTGTTCATGGAACTGGCTCCCCTCTTTGAGTCTGCATGACATTCATCAGCCTTTGGCATGTGCTGGTGAACGTCACGCAGACTCAAAGAGGGGAGCCAGTTCCATGAACACAAGAAAATTTAATATTGGATGGGTCACTAATCCTTAAATGTGCTCATAACTTTTCAGGCTGACTCAGTGTCGATATAAAAATACATGGATCTGCCAGACAGAAACCCTCCCACCTCACTCAAGATTCAAAAAAAGAAGACAAGAATGGAAAGGATGGGAAGACATGTAGGCTCTGAAGGACATTATTGGGCTGTGTTACACCCAGGTGGTGTGCATGTGGTGCCAGGTGCAATATTATCGCTCAGAGAATGAAAAATTAAGACTATTGGGTTTTTCATTGTTTAGCAAGAGTACAGTCAATCAAGTTAACTGCAAACGACTGAGTTACTGTGGTCTGAGAAGCTGACTCATCATCTGAAGGATTTTAACTAACCATCTGCATGCTTCTCTGACTCATTGCAACTGAGGAATAAAACCTATATATTTAGCTTTGCTTCATACGTTTTGCTTTACTGTGGCACCAAGTTAGGAGTGTATACACAAGTCAGGTTAAGATAATTCAGCTTTCCATCTGCAGGTTGATCATCTGTTCAACCATTAATACTTTCAGACATTCAGCACAGCCTACCAGGAAAAGTTTATAAAATATTTTGGTCTTTAAGCATTTTGTTTTCATTTTGTGCTCTGAAAACCCCTCTTAAAATCAGAGATAACCCCTAAGTCTCAGACTCCTAGCTGGACCTCCAAGGAAAGCTGTTCAATTTGCAGAGAGAGGTTTGAGCTTCTACACTGTTTCCCATGGAATATTTTGCTGGCAAGGTTTTGACTGCTATTTGTAAAGCCTCACAAGCTTAATTAGTTTGAGTCAAGCCTATATTTCTTTGGTTCAGGGAGTGTTCTTGAATAAGAAGTAGAATCCTAGTGAACTGCAGAATTAGATAGCACAGCTCCCTCTAGAAATAAATTAAAATTCCATAACTGCAGTAGGGTTATATGATATATTTTCCAAATGGCCAGATTTGGGTTTTACTTTAAAGTTTTCCTGGTAGAAAATACCTTGGATACATAGAAGCTTACTACAAATTTAGATTTTCAGACTCCACATTAATAAACATTCAAGGGTTAGACTCTATTTTTGTTTCCAGAAGAGTTATTTTAACTGCATTCTTCCTAAAAATATGGTCAGCATTAAAATCAAAGCCAAGACACTGAGAAATATTTTCTTTCCAGGTAAAAGAACATTTTCCTCCCAAAACAAACATTCACTCAGGCACAAAGAAAAGAAATTGTTGGCTCCTCAGACAAAATGTGCAACCTTAGGCTATCGTGCCTTTTTGTTCCATTATGTCTGCAGCAAAGCTTAAATTGACCAGTGACAAAAACACACTTTTTATTTTGTTTATGATCAAGCCAAAGTATTTGTCTACATAAATGGATAAAAAAATACTTGCCTAATGCAGTTGAAGATGTATTTGGTAGTTCTGGATTGCTCGAATATGATTGATTTTCCTGTTTTATCCTTATCTTCCTCAATGAAACAGTAATGTGGACATATATCAGCATAATTCATGTCTCGCCATTCTCAAGGCTCTAAAGAGTTCTATAATGTTTCCCTTGAAGTCAACATATACTTTACCAGATACGCCATTTGATGTTTTTATGTACAGCTTAGGGATTCCTTTGCCCAGTAAATCCCTCGATGCCAGCACCTATTTGATAGACCTGTGTCACTTTGGCTGGTGTCTAATTTCATTACTGAGACCAAAACCAAAGAATGAGAACCAAACTTTACAGTGCAGGAAAAATATGAAACAGGAAAATCAGATTAAGAAGCACCTAAGTAACAAATAATGAAATGACATATTGTCAACTGAACAATCTATCTTTTGACTTTTTAAAATATATAGCCGTTGATTGGGGATTTTTTGCCTTGTATCAAGGAAAAGCCTAGCTTTTGGAAGTATTCAGGAAAAACAGTGATATGGAGCACAGCAAATGTATGTTTGGTGGGCAGAAAGGACTCACAGCCAGAGGGGACCATGGTAGAATATAAGATCACCGCTATCTGCAAACCAGCAGAGGACAGTCACAGTCCTGTAGCTCCCATTCTGCAAGGGATCTGGTGAACAGTTTGAAATAATGGTCTACCTTGAAAATACAGGGCATCTAACTATCAGGTTAGCATTCAGTCTCCACTTGAACCACTGGCTTCCTTCAGGGGTTTACCGGAAGGAGAGCTAAATGGCAGCATCTAAGCACACGGGAGCCCACTGTTAGGGAGCTTAGAGCAGAAGCAGCCCATCTCATCCATGGATGGGTGGAGAGAAGGCCCATGTCTTAGCTGCTGTCCAAGGCCCCTTTATGTCTCACACTATTTTATGTAAAAACTATGTAAAACATATTCTGCAAGTGACACGATGAACGAGCACAAATGTTTCATGATAATTCATTCAGAGCAATACTTCCCTTAATTTGAACATGCTCAGCTTGCCGATCACAACCAGAGGCAGCATTTGCAAAGGTCCTCTTTTCTTCAGTGGCGACAGGGGAGAAGGCAATTTTGAAACTTCTGTGCTGAAGGCAAAGCTCAGGATGAGGAATAGGTTGAGGGCCACACGCTGACATCAAAAATGGCCACCAGGTATATCACAAAGTCTGCTTTTACTTTGCATATTGGTCATTTTAGGATTTCTGGGTTTTGTGCTTTCTTCTGAAAGATAGAAGCTATCTTTAGAGATGATATGGTAAAAGATTTCCTTGAGCACAGGCTGTCACAGAAGGTCACTCAGGAGAAAGACCAAGTATTATGGGACTTAATATAAGATCTGAAGGAAATGTCAAAACTGCATTACTTTTTGGAGGGCCTCTCTTGCCTGAGGGAGCCCAATGGACCAGCTGTTTGTGCTTTTGCTCCCTGCCACTTCTTTTGCCAACACCTTCCTCCCAAGGACAGTGTCTTTCTGGACTCAGTACACACTTGAGTGGCTTCAGCCGTATATAGTCTATCCTGAGCTGCGGATGACTGCTCCAGCATGTCAGGCAGGACCTTGAACCAGCCACAGCTTCTCCTAGGTGACTTAGCTTCCACACATTGTTTGGGGCACCCAGCTGGAACAGTCCTTGGGAATCCTTGTCCATATTGCAGTTTCCTGGTAGAGTCCCTGCTTAATATTGGAAGGAAGACATTAATATTCTGTCCTTTACTTTTTGGAGCTGTCACTTCTAGTGTGGTGCCTGCAGGGGCTAATTCTCAGCATAAAATATCAGGAGGCTACACGGTACCCTTGAAATTTCCTCTTAGTGGCAGAAGGTACCCTTCTGGGGGGAGGCAGAGACAGAAGACTGCCAGGACCAGCAGGCTGCCAGCTAACACAGCTTTTCAAGATCCTCCAGAAGAAAAGCTTCCTACCCATGGAAGTCCAATATCTCAGCATAATCTCTTTTGCCAGACGTTAACTGATCAGCCCAGCCAGAGCAGTACCGAGATATTTTGGCATTTGGCCTCACTCATACCCTCCTCACACTCTTTCCAGTGACTGCTACAGTCTCTCTGTCCCTCTGAACAACAGCAGCAACAGCCAGGAACTCACAGGCAATGACTGCCCTTGTCCCACAGGCACTAGATGGTGCCCTCCCCATGCTGCCTGCAGCTCGGGGCCCAGCTCACTTTAGATTAAAAGGTTCCTGCTACACGGCATCAATTTCCTCCTGGTGGAACAGGACCTGGTGTCTAGAAAAGGGAATACAGTGGTAAGACCTGTTGTGAAGAAGAGGAAAAAGATGGTCTGGTGGACACATATGCTGACGCTGTCCCTCCAGAAGATGAGACCCATACATAGGCAATATTTTTTTCTGGACTTTAGAAATTGTTCAGTTAAATGGTTATTATAACCTTCCCCGTTTTATTGTCCCTCTCCAATATACTGCCTTTGCCTGGCATTCACTACTTCCCCTTACATGTGCCATGGGTGGCTGATGGGCAGCGTGTGCTCGCAGGCACATCCAGGGACTTAGAGATGTTATGTGACTCCTGACAAACAAAACCAAATGTACAGGTTTGCTTCCTGGTTAGACAATCAGGATCATTACCCACTCCCAGACACCCACCTTCCTCTACTATATTACCTTACATGCAATTACTAGCTTTTATAATGTTATAATATTGCAAAGATCCGTATGTGCAAGAGCATATGAAACCCCTGTCTTTTGTTGTAACAATTTTCTGTAATTTTTAGGAATGACAAGTAACTGTAAATCTGGTTAAGGGCGCCTTTTGCAACCTGTCTCTAAATGGTCCACGGGAACAAAAAGATGAATATTCAGTTTACAAAGATGAAGACACTTTCAGGACTGAAGGCTATACTTATTGGAACTGCTATACCTAGATGGAGATGAGGTGCTTTTAAAAAGCTTGGTAGAGAAATTAAGTTTAGCTGCCTGTGTTTTCCTAAACCAGTAATCTGGTAGACTTTAACCTACTTTTAGCGAGAATTGAGACTACCAGCAATTTATACAAGGTTTACACATGGCAAAGATCAGAAACCAGCTAAATTATGTTATTGGGAGCCAAGCTAAAATCTATTTAATGAGCTTGAAGAACAGCCTGTACTTGTTCAGAGAAACATGCTCTTCTGTCTCCTTGAAGGGTTTTCAATAGCCTTGGCAAACTGATCCCTACCCCTGCTCCAGACTAGTCTGGATCATTTGAAATGAGCACATTTCTTCCCAGTTTAGACTGCCATGCGCCAGGGCAGAGAACCAGAAGCCTGATGGTGGGACTTCTTGGGCAAAGTGAGCTGTGGGCTGCCCTGGCAACTGCAATGGCACTGCTATTTCATCTGTTGTGTGATGTTTGTGGTGATTAAGATAGCAGCAGGTCAATACCTTTGGGGGATCTTTCTTGGGGATGGACCTCATTGCCCATCTCCAACTGCCACTCTTCCAAATGAAAATAAAAGCATGAGGCCTTGTGAACAGGCATGCTTTGCCTTTCAAGTGCAAAATGGGACTCACTGTCCTCCCTCCGTTAATCTTACTCTTTTCTTCACTTGCTTCTTTTTAATGGAACCCATTGTTCTCCTTTCCTGCTTACTTTTTCTCTGCCTTTAACCTTTTGCCTTGTTAATTGACTATTCCTTCTTTGTCTCTCTTTCCTTCCCTCCTTGCCTTCTCTTTGACAGAAGGTGACATGCTGCTCATGCTGGGAGCATCTACCAGGTGACTGCAAACACAAGCTCTGGCTTGTAGACTGCTGGAGGAAATGACAGATGCCCTTTCCAAAGTGACTGCCACACAAGTGCCAAAAAACAGGGAGATGAAAATCAAGTCATTTTCAGGCAGAAGAGTATCATCTTACCAGGACCTGAACAGTTAACAGGAGCTTGTATGCAGCAGAAGTATGAGGCTTTCTGCTCAGGCTGTTCCTCTGGTCTGCCAGCTCTTCTGCAGCAGCCTTTCCAGACATCACATTCCCCCTTGACAGACTGAAGATTTTGCTTCAAGATATCCGAATTTGACCTGCACCGGGTTGCACAAATAGGACACTGCATAAAGAAGTACTAATATCTTGCTATTTTCATAAATAGATTTCTGAAATGCTTTACCAAGACCAGCAACCTCCTCCCTGTTCTGCAGACTGAGAGACTGGCACACAGCACAGTGCAGTGACCAGCTCCGTGTCACACAACAAAGCAGTGACAGAGCCCATACCTCGTGTGTCTCCAGCCAGGGCTCCACCTGCTTCCCAATAATTATTACAATGATATTTGGTTTGTAAATTGTCTTCTACAGAGGAACTTTTCAAATACTGCGCGATCTAACTAGACATCAATTAACAGTCTAAATGGTACCCTTTCACAGAGTCATGTGGCAGCTACATGGCACTTCTTCCTGAAGGGCCAAACCAAACAATTTTCCTTCTGACTGTTACTCTTTTGTTGTTTTAATAACATCACCGCTTTTTAACTACGAAAGGTCAAAATCAGGACCTGAAATCCGTTTGCTGGATATGAATTTCCCTGCACACCCCATCAGTAAGGGATGTTCTGACACACCTGACTAGAATTGATCTGGTTTCAAATGGCTGCCTGGGGAGTCTGAAGAGCTCTAAGGCTGACTAGAATTTACACAGAAGTTTTTAAAGCTGCTAAAACTGCCAATGCATTAGAGATGCTTTCGGCTTCAAAGCTTACATGTATTTTTGGTCCGGTAAGTGGTATAAAGTTATTTATTTTGCCTACAAGATATTTATATTAATATGGGATGATTTTAAGTGCCACATTTTATTTACAAGTGAAAGTTGTGGAATAACAAATAGTTAACAGGAATGCAAGACCAGTTCTGAGAGCCCTGCCCCTTTTAATAAAGTTTGCTATGGTAGCTATTTTATGCCTTGTAACTATAAAGGAGAATATGAATAAGAGTGAATGAATGTTTCATATACTTCAACCCTGGAAAGCACCATTTTGCTCATCTAGTTTGACTTCCTTTGTTCGAAAACAAAACAAAAATAGCAACAAAACCCCCAGGCCATAAAATTCCATCACAATGTTGCTGAATCAAACCCATAACTTTGAAATACTAGAGCCAAGATGAAAAATAAATTCTGCCAAGTCTGCATTTTACAATAGCTAAGATGTGGAGAAAAATTTTTTCTTGATAGAAATTGTCTTTAAAAGGTTTGTAGTACCAGCGCCCTACAGCTTCTTCCTACACACTCAGCCTTGTCTTTGGCCCATCACGCAGGAAAAAGCGCTGAGCCGTACCATCTTCTGCTGCCTCAGACCTTCTCTCTAACAGGAATATCTGAAGATCCTTTCAGGCAGCTCTGTGCTTGTCTGAGCAGTACAAGAAACTGCACGAAAAGGCCAAATCTCCTTCAGGTTCATAAAAGTTTTGCATATACCAATATCAGCTACATCAGACTAGTGAAGATACATTATAGATATAGTCTGCTATGGAGAAAAGGTGGGCTTGTGTATGATGGCTGTGCCTCTGAAGTGGTTAGGCAAGTTACACCTTCCAGAGCCAACTGGTCCCTCAGCCCCATGCCCCCCAGGAGTCTGCAGCTCGCTCAGCTGTGTCAATTGAAGGGAGAAGGCTCTCTAAGCCAGGTCTTGGCTGAAACAAAATCCTAACACTTTTACCCTAGGAGAGAGAGCACTACCATTTTTTTCTTTTGTTGTAAAGCCAATTTAGAAGACTTTTCCTCTCCATGTCCCTCCTTTCTGGACTCCAGAAATTATTCCCTTCACTGTTTCCCAATGTTACACTGAGGCAACTGTTTAGCATGTCATGCTCTAAACCGTGTCAGTAAAATGATCCAGATTAAAAATGGATCCAAATTAAAAAGATTCCACAAACAGACATTTTTTAAAGCCTGGTATATGTTATGGTCTGGAATACATTGCATCCACAGAAAAACTTGTATCAGCACACATTAAAAGGGTGCTGGTGAACTCCAGAACAGAGGTGGGAAGGAGAGGGCAGGCTATGGAAACATCAGCAGCCTCTTGGGATGCAGAAATAACACCCACGCGATGCAAGCCCTGTCCTTGGGCTCCATGTGGTCCTCTGAAAGAGGCAATCCTGTCCCAAGGAGCTCCTGTTTCTTCCTACTTTCAGATACTTGGTCCCTCTCCACCGTGCCAAGCACTCGCGGAGCTGTACTGGGAGCTTGGCCAGGCAACTGCTCCAGGTCAGAACAACTCCTAAACCAGAACGCCTGCTAAAGAAAGTACAAAATGGCTATAACCTGGATTTGAGAGTGTGTGTGTTTTGTTAAGCCAAATCATTCCAGAGATTTAAAGAGCAGTCAGGCAAACGGCTCAGCTGGCAGTGACCTCCAGAAAGGCAAGGGGCAGAGAGACTGGAATGAACAGCGAGGACAATTACTACACCTCAAGCACAGTCACATCAAACATTTAATGAATAATCTGACTTCCTTTCCACCTCTGTTTTCTTTTCCTGTTACTTCCTTGTCAAGCTGACAAGAAACAGAAAGTGTATTTAAAGACTAAAGTCCAGGCAGAATCAAGTCAGTCATATCCTTTTACTTAATTACTACTGACATCCAATTGATCAAACTCAGATGTCTGAATCTGGGCCCAAGACTAGTTACATTGAACAACATATTGAACAGAGAAGCTCAGTTGCTCATAAAAGGCAGTTTCCTGCAAAATGCAATTACACAACACACTCCTTTCTGAGAACGTCTCTTTAAATACTCTTCAGAAACACATATTGTACTTCCATAACAAAAGGGAATGTCGTTACTTTAAAGAGGTGTGTCAAAATTATTGGTCTCAATAATAACACACAGGGCAAACAGACATGAATGACATGAAAAGTTCTCAAACACTCATCCTGTGCAATGTATCAAATCCCTTGTGCCTTTCAGAGTGTCACAGAACAAAAGCCAAGAGTGTCTACTCTGAAATGACACAGTATCTCATTCACTTAGCAAAATGTAAATATCTCCATTATTAAAAATATGAAACGGTGTGTCATGGGCATGCTACAAGTAGAGTACAGAACACTGGAAGCCCCAAGAGGGCAAGGAATTCTTGAAGCGGGAAGTGTCTGGACAAAGCAGCAGGAGAACAAGACCCCATGCTGCAGTAAGGGACAAAAAACCCAACAGCACCTCTAAACTCAAGCCTGGTGACAGTATACTGTCACCAGAGTGCACGAGCAAGATATACCAGCACCAGATATAAGTGCACACTTAAGTCCTCACAGTTCTCCTCCACAGCATGGTCAATTCATCCTCTGCCCATGTGACATACATAGTACAGGTCACAGATCTTTCTGTAGGAATAGAACAGTCGCAAGCTGTTTCAGGAGTCTTAAAAGGACTTAATATGGTAGCTGAAGCATGTCCTTCTGTCCTTCCCTCTGATTTAATAGGGCCTTTCACAGTTCAGTTTTAGTTACCTCGTTCAGTGAACAGATGGAACATCAATGTACTTTCATTGAAATTACTTGGCAAACAGAAGGTTGTCCATTGCACTTTTTTTTTACCACGTCCTATACATCAAATGTTATTTTCACCTCTGAACTATTAACATGCTTTTTCATTTCAGATGCCAGTGTCCCACCTATAAAAATGGCCAGGAAGGACAAATGAATAGTGACAGGTATACATTTAGACCTTTTATTCTGTCAAATTCGTTCCAGCAACAGCTGACTTCCAGAATCGATACTGACTGACAGCCAGTCATTCTAAATATCAGCATTCTCATGAATCAAATCTTACTCCATATCACACTACATCTACACAGCACAAGAAAAGCAAAACCCTGAGAGCTTCAATTAGGCACATCTATGATTGATGTGGCTGAGTTCACTGTACGCACACATGTACTTGCTGAATAATTTGTCCCTAGCACGCTTTCCAGTTTCCAGGGGAATGCAGAAGCTTTAACCAATCCATCTACACGTTTGCAAGACTGGTAATACAAGCCTTTTTACATGAAAAGAGGTGCTTCCCCATCCTCAGCTAATGAGTTATCAACAAATTTCGAGCAAAGCAAAGACATTTCATGCCTGTGAATACTTTGTGCTAATCTCTAGCGATGATAACAAGATTCTGACCTTGAATCGGTGTTACCAATCACCAGCCAGTGGCAGCAGACCCATTTCTTCTGTGATTTGCACAAAAAGACATGTTTTTGTATGAGTTGGATGCCTGGGAATACCTGCTGTTCTTGCACCAAGTGCAACCAGGATGCATCACTGGTGGCACTGGGATGCAATTTCCTCTTCCAAATCACTCAGGGTTTTCCTCTAGTGCCCTAGAAACCTAAATTTGCTAGATACCTGTCTGTGTGACTCCTCCAAAGCCCGTAGGAGTGCCCAGATGCAACATAATTGGCAACGCTCAGCATCTATGCCTGAACCCCAGCTGGATCTCACTTTCAGGTTAAATTTGGGCATTGCCAGGCTGTGTGTGGAATTCCTAAAGCCAACGACCTGCTGCAGAAAGGGCAGAATGAGGTATTTAACACAAGCACATGACATGCTGAGCCTGGGACAAGCCTAACCCAGTTGACCGCAGGATGATCTGAAATCCTGCCTCTCCTCTGGGCCTGCAAGCAGTGCTTCAAGCATCTCCCCATGGCCCTAACCTGGTTAGAAGTGCAAGGCTGAAAACACCTTCGGGATTTTGGATACCGAGTTGTTCTAGTGGCTGTTAATCATAGTTTCCTGAAAACCAAGGAGGTCAGGTCTCAGGGGCAGGTTTGTCTAACCGTCATTGCTAGATAACCCAATCTCCCAGGCAGGAGTGTGAGCCTCTAATTGTGGACTCCAGAGTCCATTCAGGTGAGTTTCCCAAGCTTTAGACATCCAGGTCCTTTTCTGGCTCTAGTAATTATTATTTTTTGTTGATGCAGCAACGAAAGGACCATTAAGCCTAATCTTGAACAAAGCCTGTTGTAAGCAAGGCCAGAATATATCTGCTAACAATTTTATCATGATTACTTTTTTACATAGTTGTGGAGCAAGAACAGGTGGTTCCTTAACAACCCTCCTGAGCATCTTTAAGTTTCTCATTTGTACTGAATATTTTAAAAAGGGAAAAAAAAAAAAAAAGGGCTAACTGAAAAATGGGCAAAAGCAGTCACTGACTTCTCTGGAAGTTATTCTGATTCCTTAGTGAATAAGAAGGTTTAAGTAAAAATGCTAGATTATTAACAATTTTTACCAAGCAATTAAAGTAAGCCATGAGCTAATATTTAGCCATCCTTGGTATTCAGTCAAAAAAAAAGTAGCAGTAGCTTCCATTTAAGGTTTGGTGTCAATTCTCTAGGTTAGATACTGCATTCTTTCTTGATAGTGTAGGCAGTACCAGTAAAATCAGTTCTTGTTATTCCATCTAAAAAGACCGTCACTGCACTAAGCCTAATTACTTGCATTCCCAGCTACCCAGGATATGTCAGAAGGACACTGAATATGTTGAATAAGCAATTCATTCAGTGCTTGCACGGAAAATGAGTGGTTTTTTAAAGGCGTGTGATTGACTACCTGGTTTTTGCAGCTCTCCAGCCATTCAAGAGGAAAACAGTGCTGTTATCTATTTTAAGCACTGTGTCATTTCAGACAATTGCAAACTCTGTTAGCAAGCTGCAGTGCGGGCATATTCAGAGGTTTCACACAATTACTAGAGGCCACAGAGCTTTGATAATTATTTTCACTTTTCACCTGCTCAACCAGAGTAGTTGAAAGAGATTAATTTCATGCTCTAACTGAATTCCCAAAGGAACCAGAAGCCTCTGATGGCACACACTGCAGCTCAAACACAGCAGCTCGTTCATACACTCTAGAGGGCTTTGGGGAATCAGAACAGCACTGCCACATAAATATGTGATTTACACCTGCAAATCAACTGGTAGCATTAACACACTTGGAGATAAATCCTGTAGTGGGATACCACAGCAGACCTTTCATTTGTTCGTTTTTACTGTTTTAACAGGCAGCTTAATGAAAAGAAAACCTTTGTACTCACTCAGGCAGCATATTCCAGAGTGAAATATTTTCCACGCTGTATAATTACATTGTGGAACTTGTCGCTCCAGAACACTGAGGTAGCCAGAAGTGCAAGTGAGTTCAAAAAGGAGTTTGTGGAGGCCAAGTTCACAGGCTCAACATGACAGTCTAAATGCAATTGCCTTCTCAGGATGTTCCCTAAAGTTCTGGACCTGGGAAGAATGATATGGGGAAGGATCATTGTCAGTATATTCTGATTTTATGCATCTTCCTTAAGTGTTTGCTACTGCCTGTTGTGGGACACAGGGCTACTCAGGGCAGAAGTCTGACTTAATCTAACATAGCTGTTCTTATGTTCCCCTCTGCTTACCAGCACTAACTATAATTACTGGGCAACATGGATGTTATACAGTTTTGCTCAAGGTATCCCTGCATCTGGTACCCTTCCTGTCGCTGACAGCATGTCTGTATGTGGGAGTCTTCAATAAAAGTGATATCAAGTGTATTTACACAAGTTAACTGCAGCCAATAGGCCTGACCAGACCCAAGCTAAGTGACCTCCTCCTCTGTCCTTCCTCCGACTTCTGGCTGTCATCTCCCCCACAGGGCCTATGCCAGAGTTATATTTCATACAGGGTAATGTTATCTCTACTTCCAAGATAAGTATTGTTTGTATTTTTCTAGAAGAATAAAAATAAGTGAGTTTGTGAATCTTTCTAGTAAAGCACTGCTCAAAATACATTCCAAAGGCAAGACAAGAAAGTCTTATTCCGCTTTTTTTTTTTGTATGAACTATATCAGGCTTAAGCACTCGGTTTTTAAGTTAAACATTTTTAAGAAGAGATCACTTGGAAATATGAAAGAGGATATCTTCCCCTGACTTTCCCTATAGTGTACTGAAGCAAGAAATGCAAAAAGGGAAACACAAAGAGCAGCTGTCTAGAGGGTAGGCAGCCTTTCTCGGCTTGTAAACTAGATTCATATCCAATCCCTTGCACTGCGACTAACGAGCTGTTGTAGTAAGCTGGGTCTTAAAATGCACCAAATTCCTAGCAGTTCCCCAGTTGATTTGTGAGGCTTGTAGGGCACATCTTGAGCGTCAGACAAATTGTACTCATTTTTTATTTAAAAGATATTTGCAGCTCCATTCTGTATCGGCACTTTAACCCCTTTTAGGCTAGGGTTCCAGTGTTATTTTTATGGCATTGGTTGACCCCTGCCAAATGATCCACATTCATACATCAGAGAAAGAGGACATATTCCTCTTGGCTTACAAACATTGGAGAAACGGAAACGTATTTAGGAAAATCTTTAAGACACATTTTGTCATATAATATATCCCACAAACCTTAGAGGATAACAATGTTATTATGTTCTCTAGCCCTGACAGGACCACTACACATAGGTGTTTCAGTTTATTCCACTTGCAAGAGCCTCCTTTCATATCAGGGAGGAAATTTCATTAAATCACAGCCTTCATGTGCCAACCGTAAGTATCAGAGGGCTTCTATTTTCCTTGATGTGCATTGTAAGTATAATACTAAATCCTTACAAATACCAAGAGATTCAGGGTCTCTTCCTGGAAGGTCCTAAATGTCTTCATTCCTTTGCAGGTCAAACAAGCCCCTACTGTCTATCAAATGCAATGCTGAAGCATTGCTTTCTGTTACTGTCATTCTTTTTAAAAATGCAGTTGTACAGGACTTCAGATATATAGTCAGCTCTGCTCAGTTACTTATTGGCAATTTATCTGGATTACAGGCTAACCTCGCCGCAGGTGGAGACACATCATATGGCTCTGTGCAGAACCGGCTCAGTGCTAGCTTATTACCCCAGGGACAACACTGCATCAGTGCACCTGTATTGCTCCACACCAGTCTGGAAGCAACACTTTTGGGTGGGAGCAGCCCAGCTAGTAAACACTACTGCTCTGCCAGATTGCAATTGGTCCCCTGAAGAACCATGTTCAGAACTCCCAAGAACTAAAATATTGAAAAGCAATAGAGATACCACTGCATAAAAGATGACAGATCTAGGGCAGCTCCAAGCAAACTGGCCAGTGGCCTTGGGGCAGAAAGGAAGAGCTGGGACAAGGGAAAAAGAAAAGTGGCATAAGCAACAGCAGCTCTGACTGCTATGCCTCCCATGATGGAAGGAAGGACGCTGCAAACATGACGATAGGGACAAGCTCTTCCGCACTCCTGAAGGGTTTATTAGCTTGGGTACAGGGTCAGATGGTACCAGCTTGGGTTCAACATGAGAGCAACACACTTCTGAAACAAAAGCCTCCAGATAATGTGACACGTAGTCACCAGAGTGTCTGTGTGATGTACACTTTTGAGTTCAAGACTTCACCCCAAACTTCAGTTGCTTTAAAGACTGCTGCACCAGGCTCTGTCACACAGACTAGATGCTTTCAGAAACCCAGGCTTAGGGCCTCAGCCTTGTCCTTACTATGTCCTGGTGTCGGGGCGAAAAGGGCTTCCTACGAAGTACGTGGGATTTAGGTTTTGGTGGGGCACCTACCTCTGCAAATGCTGAATCTGACCAGCACTGGGCTTCAGATTCCACTCTGAAGGTCAAGGTTGTCAGTGCCATAAAGTTGGCACTGACATCCCCTACACGCCTAAAGTTTTTTTAGCTCTGGCTCCCACTACAAAAAGCAAATACATTGTGTTGTGCTGGCCGTGCAAGTATGTTTGCATCAGTTTAGGGCTAGCTATTAACAGTAGCTCCAGCTGATGGTGGTGGGGTAGGTAGGCCAGTTTCAGCCCTGGTTGTAGCCTAACACCTTTCCAGGTGGCAGTAACTGCTCAGGTGAAAAACTCAGAAAAGGTTTTTTTTTTCCTCCTGCTTCCCCAGAAAAGCTGACTTCTGGGGTTTGGTGGTCACAGTGCAGAAGCTCTTCTGGCGAAAACTTTCTACTCTTAGAGGCTAAAGTCTGCCTAAGGTGCTCTTTAAGTTTGGATCTGATCAATTCCTTATTAATAACTAAGAGCTTTTTCAGTCCTGCTAGCAGTAGAGATTTTCCCCATTTTTAAATTAAAAAGTTACTTTCTTGATCTGTTTTGGTAGCCCTGCCTTTAGGAGCTGGCATCAGACAGGCCAGTTTTATTTAAGCATAGTGCATACATAATGTGAGGGACCAGTGGGAATGGCTCTCCTTTCTGTACTAGGTTGCTGAGCAGGGAGTCCAGTGAGTTTCACTGACGCATGGTAACTTGCCAAAGCAGCAAGCTTTGAAGACATACTGTAAATGGACAGCTGTGCCTGCCTGGCTTCTCAGTGGGTGCAAACTGTAAACAAAGACAAAAATTAAGAGAAGAGTTGTCATATAGGAGATATGGACTGCTTGATAAGAGCCTTTGGCAAATGAAAAACATCTGTACACACTCAAGGAAGAGGGAAGGCAGGTCCCTTTGGGTAGCTCTGAGGCTACACAGCAGTGACTTCAAAAGACCTAGAGCCCATAGCAGACAACCATTTATTACTGAGCTGTCATTGCAGCGCAGGTATAAGGAGGACTAGTGCAATCTCTGTATCAGAAGCAAGGAGCAGAGCAGTCTGGAAACTTCTGCAAGGTTTTCCTATCCTGACTGAAATGCTGAATTTATCAAAACTGAGTGTTTCATGGAAGGATGGCCAGTTGAAGAAATCAAAATACACACTTTGATTGATAAATACAATTTGTCTGATAATTAGCTTTGTGAAAAATTAAAAACCCCAAAATAGAATACAATTATAAATCTCCACATGACGTTTCAAATTTACTTCTGCTGAAGGAGAACCTTTCTGCATGCAGTTTTCTACGGGAGTGCAGGTCAGCGGTGGGCAATGATTTTGCACCTGCATAAAGCATTAGTGAAACTGGTACAGTAACAAAATACAAAGTTTGGGTATCTGTATTTCAAAAACACACACGAGAAAATTGGAGAAGCTGTTAAAAAAACCAGAAGGTCATTTGGGAGCATCAGAAAATGGCTTTTAGTGAGAAATGAAGGCTCTTATTCTGAGTCTGTTAAAACGAGCAAGAGGTGACTTGCTTACAGTTCCAATACTGCCACAGGAAAAAGCCACACTCGAAAGGCCCTGCAGTTTAAGGTAGAAAAGTATAACAGGAACCAATGGCTTGAAACTGAAGCCAGACAAAATCCAATTAGACATAACAGCAAAAAAAAAAAAAATAGGGACAACAGGATAATATTTAAAGAAATAGTAGTGGAAATGATGGATTCACAGTCTTTTGTTGTCCTCAGATCAATAACGCATGCTTCTCTGCAACACATGCTCTAGCCGAGCAAAAGTCCTTCCGATCAATACAAGGGTAATGAATGCAGTTTAGTGGCCTGCAACACACGGGAGGTCAGGCCAGATGATCTAATGGTCCCTCTGGCTTTATAATCCAGGGACAATCATGTAAGATCAGACTGTACAAGGCAGAGTAATGAAACAAGTCAGGAGTGCGTATGGCAGTCTTTGCCAGGACTACTGTGCTACAAAATTAAGTACGGGACTTACTTTCTTCTTTCGTGCCTGTCCATCTGCTGATTTTGTTCCTCCATCGGAGGATATTTTGTGGATAGATTGCACCACCGACAGCAAACATTCTTTCAGAATTCTCTGGGTAGCACAACACTAGGGTCACATTGGGACTTCTGTTATAACATTTATGATTGTAACTTCCAGGTAAAAGCCTGCTTTTCAAATTCGTGTTTTCCATTTTCAGTCTCAAGAGAAATTTGTAAATGATTGAGGGAGGCTGGTTGTCCTGGTTTGGGGCTGAAATCAGGAGAAAACCATTTGTGTGTAAGAAGATACTTGGTGTTTTATTTCACTGCCAATTCAAAAAGCCAAACTTTCAGGTGGCAGGTCCGTGGAGGAAGCTAGCGCTGCTGAACCGTGCTGCACAACGAAACAGTCACAAATGATCACTAGAGAGCAGTTTTGAATATTTACAGCACGGAGCACACCCTTCTTTGAGTTAAACTACTGATGGTTTTATGGAGCAACAAATCTCTTTTCTGTGAATTTGAGGCAGAAATGGTTGTGTATCAGTATTTTCTTCATATTCCACAGAAGAAACAAAGAACTCTGGAATTTAACTTGAACCAATGGAGAATGCAGCTGTGTGGGAGATGTGTGGTCTCACACCTGAATAGCATCTGATGCTCTGAGGTCCTGATTGTTCTTGGGATCAGTCTAAACAAGCTAAGCAGAGGTACTTAAGCACTTTCCACTACAGGTAACCTGGCAAGATAGAGAGTCTGCACACTGCATCTCTATGATATAGAAACCAGCTGAAAGATATCCATAGCCCCTTCTCTTAGATTGAGGGGGCTGTGCAGGGTAAAGAGACTGCATGGGGTGCAGACAGACAGGGCTTCAACCAACTATCACGGTGGCCTGGTGTTACCACGTAATACATCAGTAATTGTTTTAATAATTTTAAAACTGTTTTGCATTAAATGCATTGATCCTTTGTTCACTTCTTTTTACTGAAAAGTTATTTACCTGAAGCCCTAGTAGAGAAGATTTATAGTATGGGACATTAAGCAAACTATATCCCACTCAGAGAAATGAAATTATAACCTTACATGGAGCTGACCATCAATTTCAGTATGCAAAGAGCATTTTAATTCCAGTATGCAGTAATCACTGGGGGTGTAATGCTACCTTTGTGAAGGATGCAGCAAAAGCAGCAGCTGGAAGTGATTTTCAGGTGCAAGGCTGATTAAAGAGACATGTGATTTATGAGCTACCTGCTTCCTTATGTGACCTTTGGCAGGTTACTTGAGCTCAGACCCATAAAAGGGCTGAGGCATGGCCATGCTAGTTGCTCAGCTCCCAGATGGGATTTCCTGAACCAGCTGGAGTACCTACCAATGCCATCCACTAGGCAAACAGCTGGCAGGCTCCTGTGAATCTCTAACCCTGAGCAAGGCTGCACCTGAATTGGGCAACGGGAAACACTGGGGATCTGAAGCTCTTCTACCAACTTGTAGCCTCAGGTTAAATGCCATCATCGCCTTCCTTGATTTGGATCCAGGGAGACCACCTACTCTTTTTACAGATAAGACAGAGCCAGGGGACAAAGTAATGATAAGGGATAGAGCAGTTAAGCAGAGCACTCAAAAAATGGGGGACTCATTCATGCCTTCCTCTACTGGAATGATTTCAAACATGCATATCTTATCTACCTGAGCCATGCAGCTGTGGTCTACTTGTGGCACCTCTGCCTCTCCTGTCAGAGCTGGGGCTCTGTATCACCATGAATGCAAGCTTCAAAAGCACATGACCCCGCAGCACGGTGAGGGAAGGGCCTTTGCTGCATCCAGGTCCCACTCCCAGCCCTGCTTCTGTATTTCAGCCACGGCTACTGATGCCAAATGTCCATAGGATCACTTCTAATGCTACCTCTTCTGCCTGTTCTTGAATGTCAAATGATCATGGCTACTGCCCTTGCAGTGCTGAACATGCTCAGCCCAAGGCAGCCTGAGGTCACCAAAGGGTGGGGACTGCCAAGCTGCCCCAGGGTGGAGATGACACTCAAGCCAGCCACAGCCGATCGATCGTCAACAGGTGCCCCGGTACCTTCCCTGGTGGCTTAGTAACTGGGTGACTCAGTCTGGCTATTCACGGCAATAAAACCTCATGATGTAATCTGTCTCTTCCTCACTTTGCTTCTTGAGCTGAACTTTCAAACATCAGCCACAACAGAGAAATATAATTTTCCAGCACAACTGAGCTCATAAGAAAAGGCAGCTGGGAAGAGGAGAGAGGAACTACTAGGTCATATTTTTTGCATTACAAGAAGCCATAGAGGTTTAAAGGTACTGATGTCTTCGTACTCTCTATCACAGAATAGGCTGGTTGGATACACTGACATGACTTGTTAGTATCTGTCTCCTCTGCCAAAGGTATCTGCTTTCTACCACAAAGAATTGGCACCTTCACCTCTACCTTGCACGAAGGTTCCAAGTCTGGAAACACATGGAAGGAAATTAATGGGAATTTTAAATTCTTAATAATATTCACATTAAATAGAAAAATATACCTATTAGCCCATGTATCATTCATACAAAATCATAAATAATCAGACAGGTGGTGTTTGTCCTGTAACAAAGTCATATAGCAAGAAACATTCAAGAACAGGCACTTGTACTTAAATTTAGTATTCTGTTAACTCTTTCCTGCCAGTTGTGGTAGATCACCTGTGCATATAGAGGGAGATATAAAATTGCCTTGGAGCATATTACAGTATATGTGTGTATGGCTGCAATAATTAACCTTATCTGATAATCAGCCAGCTTCTTTCAGCTGCTACACGCAGGAAAGGAAATGCAGCGTCATAGTTCTGTTCTGACTAATTCAGAACACATTAACCAGTTAAGGTTTGCATTTCAACATCAGAGATTTGGATGTTTGTTTCCTGGAACAAAGAATTAGCTTATGAAATGAATTACAATACTGTGTGTTGATTTTAAGAAAAAGATTAGCGCCAATTAACAAATATGGTGTATTTTAAGATCCTCACATTGTCTAACAGTTTAAGATTAACATGTTAATACTGAAAATTCTCATTTCCATATTTCGGAAGAGTAATTACCGTAATCCAAATCACTGCCAATAACTCCCATGAAAGGGACTTCTCCAGCCTAAATACACATGCCTTCCTCAGACTAAAACGGCACCCAGTGTCCCTTCATACCCACCGCTGCTCCCACCACCGCCCAGCTGGTGCTGCCTCTCACTTCTCCCACCTTAGTCTATACACGTGACTCACAGACCTCATTTTACCCAGCGCCAAAGTGGGCTATGGCACCCCCTTAAACACAGGCATGCCCCCCTCTCTCCCTCTGACTCTTTTTTTGCTGCTGCCCGTCCATGTGCTGGGCTCCACAACCCCTCCTGGGGCTGAATTTCACCTAGCGAACAGGCTGGACATCCAGCCCGTCAGAGATCTGGCTCACCTGTCTCATCTTCAACAGACTGTGGGCTTTCCCAGGCAGAGCTATTACGTAATTTCAGCCCACTTCCCCAAAGCAGCCAGCAGTTCAGCTGCCAAGAATGCTGCACATGTAAAACGTCAGCAAAATTAAACAAAGATGTCAAACTTTATTCCAACTAGTTCTCCCTTGATGAGAGAGCTTTAGTTGTAATGTGATTTATATTCCGAGGCATCCTTAACCTAAAGTAAGAAGACACGAGCCCTGAGCGTCGATCAAAGGCTGCAGGACTGCTCCAGCAGCAAAGTGACAGTATTACAAGTTGGTAACGTCTCAGCTAGAGGTGCCGCATTGCCTACACAGCCTGCAGTTGCTGTTGACAGGTACCTGAACTTAGGCCTCCTGGGTCTCATGCCACCCCACAGATATTCTGCTTAATTGCTTATAAATGACCAGATTTCTAAGGCCGGAAGAGATCAGTGCAATGATCAAATGACCTTCTACACACACCTGACGCAGTATTTCAGCAAGCGACTCAAATATTAAGGTCCTGACCACTATTGAGCTTTTCACCAGAAAGTCTCTGGACTAGAGCTGCAAATGCAGTTACGACCTATTAAACTTTCACAACATGAAATGCCTTATCATAGATGTTACTAATTGGCAACGGATACACAATTGCCTGTGATAGATCTAAGACAAAGGTCTGAGAATGCAAGGGGCCAGATGGCAATTTCAAATCACTGGCGGTGCAGCACACAAGCAGGTTCTCAACTGCTAAGCAACTTCTTTACCTTGGCCTAGAGTTCATGCCTGAACATGTCACTCTGCAACGCAAGATTGTTTAGATTTTCCATGACTCTGCATCTTTTATGATTCTCACAAGTCTGTTTTCAGAGTTCCTGTGAGTAAGAGCAGTAGTAATAGCTGACTCCTTAGAAATGTCTCTTTCCATATATAACTGCTATAGATCCAAATACATACTGAGAGACACCCTTTGCAATTATGGAACTAATCTTCCTCTCGACAATAGAAAGACCAAGGCTTAAAAGCGTAAAGGGTTTTTTTGTGGTTTCTTTTTTTTTTTTTTTAATTAAAAAGATGTTTGTCGGGAGTTTATATTCATTCTCTTCTACAAACTGCGGTATACCAGAACTTGCTGGAAAGAAAATATTAGAGTAGGCTAAGAGCAAATAAATTAAACTTAATGCAAGAGACATAACATTTATCTGTTATCTACATCCCTATTGAAAAAAACTGAGTTCTTCTGTTCCTCAAAAATTAACAAATATTTTTACAAACCATCAGAAGTGTGTACTGCAGTTTTTTCTTCTGTGACAACTCAACACTAACTCATGAGCAATTTGAGGAGGAAACCCTCCTACGACAAAACAAGACAGGACAATGCAGCAGCAGGTCTGTCATTAGCATAATAAAAAAATTATCTCAAGTACAAACTCAATTTAAAAAGCAAAATTAACTATGCTGCATGGAGGAAATTTCTCCAGAACGGGTCTCAAGCTTAGAGCAATTGCTTTTGAGCCTGAAGTAGCTCTGCAGAGCAGAAAGCTATCATTTTGACGATTTTTCTATCATTTTTTTGGTAACATTGTCTCCGTAGTCAAAATAGGGCAAACTAACAACTCATCACAGCACAGCTCCACGGGCTCCCTGGATTTGAACTTTGGACAAAGCTCTCGCCCCGTGCTTCCCTTACTTTTTTTATGCTGTGAGGTACCAAGGAAGGGAAACCCACTGAGCAGACTGACTCGGGGCTCCTGAAAACTTTCTTGTGCCCAGGCTGCTTCCCAAAGCCTCTGCTCCCTTAATCTTCCCGGCAGCAGATGCGTTTCAGGGGGTGACCGTGAAGCATTACACCCTGTTCAGGACGCCCAGGGCTGCTCTGCAGACTGCCTGCACGGCCTCCCCCCACACCCCGAGGGGAGCTGCCGGCAGCATAGGCCCCGTACCGAGCACCCCAGCGCCCAGCCCGCCCCCGCCCAACCCGACGGCGTTTTCTGCCGCAGCCGGTGGCCGAGCGAAGCGACAGGGGCTGCTCCCGCCTCACGCTGCCGCGGCCCTTACTCCCCCCTCAGAGATTTAAGAGCCGATCCAGAAAGCGCCGGGAACGCCTGGGTCCCCGTCCCGCCGCGCCGCCGCTATCCCCTCAGGAATCAGCCCCTTAGCGACAGACCCGCCCCTGCAGCGGCCCGGGGGGAGCCCGGGACCGACCCCCGCCCCCCCCCCGCCCCGGCGGAGGACCACCCCCAGCCCCACCTGCCGTCTGCTCGGCCCCGGGCGACCCTTTCCCGCCTCCCAACGGCCCGCCGCGCGCTGGCGGCCCGGCGGCGGGAGCGGGAGAAGGGGGGCGGGGGGGAGAGGAGGGGGAGGGCCGGCGGCGACCGCGCGAAGAAAAGGAGCGAAGCGGCCCCGCGCGGGCGGGAGCTCCGTCCCGCGCGTCGCTGCCGCGCGCCGCCTAGAGCTAGCACCCTGATTGGCTGGCCGCTCGGCTGGGGCTGCCGGGCGGGTGGCGTGCTGATTGGCTGGATTGTAAAGCGATGTCTGAGGGCGGGTGGCGGGAGCGGTAGAGCCGCGCGCCCGCCCGCCCGCCCGCCCGCCGCTGCCGGGCCGAGGGCGCGCAGTCTCCCGCCGCCCCCCGCCCCCCCCAACTCCGGGAGCGCGGCCCCGGGCTGCTGCGCTCCCCGAGCCTCCCGCCGGGTGCGGGAGCGCTGCCCCGGGGCGGGACGGGACGGGCGTCTCTTAAGGGCCGGGCTAAAAGCGCCTTGTCGCTTTGCAGATGGAGGTGAGGGTCCTGGCGCTACGGGACCTGGCGAGCGGCCGGCCGGGGCGGCGGGGCCGCACCGAGGCGGCGGCGGCGGCGGCCCAGAAGGTGAGCGGGAGCGGGGGGTGGCGGCGGGGTCCCCTCACACCTTACTCCGTCTCTCCCGGTGCGGAGCATCGCGCGGGGCGCAGCGCGAGGCGCCGGGGGTGGGCGGCCGGTACCGCCGGTTCGGCCACCCCGCCGGGCGGAGCGGATCGGGACCCGGCGCCCCGGCCCCCTGCGAGCCTGCAGGGGTGCGCGGCCCCGGCGGCTCGGAGGTGGGCCGGGCCAGGCATGTAGCCCCAGCCTGTGCCCCCCGTCACTCCCACTGGCGGTGTTCAGGGGGCTGCCCATTGCAATGCCACGCTTGGTCTGTCCTGCCAAGGTGGTTTGTTTGTACAGCAGCATCTTGCCTGTTGGTATCCGGTGCTTCTGTTAACATTAAAAAGACAATCCAGTAAAACAACCGTGAGTTACGCCACCGTTGTCAGTAAGTGAAGTGATTACACTCTGGTGTTATTCCCAGGGAAACAGTTTTTAGCTTTCACTTAATAAGTAAAACTCGCTAGGTGATCTCGAGCATCGCAGTGACTACCATTGAGTAAGGTGGAGGGGGCTCTTGTACAGATTCACTGTTCAAAAGCTAACCAACGCCAGGCCTGACATGGCACGGGACTAGTATAGTCCTGTTACTTAGCAGCAGGTTGAGCGTGCTGATGCACATGGCTGTGATGCTTGCCGTCTGGCCTGTAGCCATAGAGTGGCGTTCCCAGGTCAAGGGGCTAAGCAGTGCCACACAGCAAGGAACAAGCTCATCTTTCCCCTCCTGCCCCACCAGCCAGGAGACAGGGTGACTAGCCTCAGGCATACCTTGCTCAGTAAGGTGTCCTGAACCAGACCCAATTCATGACCTGCTGTCCATGCTCAGTCTGAGTCCTCCAACGATCACATAGTTCATGTCAGACTTGGCTCCTATTATCTCAGAGATTTGTTTCAATTCCTGCTTACATACTAAGTTCATTAAGCCAGCCTTTCCTGTCCTTTTGTATTTATAAGCCATCTCTGCTTGGATCAAGGTGAATCTCATACTTTTACCAACTGCCCTTGCAGTTGTGTGGAATACAGCTAGGAGTTCATAGAGCATTGCAGCTGCTGGGGGCAAAAAAAGGGGGGATGGGGGTAAAAGAGTCTCTTACCTTAGTAGGCAATTATGACTTTCAGGAAATAAAGATCTGAAAGGCTGATAGTAGATGTGTGCTGCTCGTGTAGTGCCACTGGTTTTTTCATTGTGATATTTGCACAAACATGAAAATTTGAGGTAGTGGAACAGCAGGTTGCTTCAGCTGCCCTCGCTGCCGTTCCGTTAGCACTAGCCGTAGCGAACAGGAACTTGAGGGGAAGGTAGACTTTCTCCATTACAGATTAAGTGTTGATTCACTGCCAAATGTGAAATTGCAAGAATATATTGAGTGCCAACACTGTGTGAACATATATTCCAAGAAGTACCATGGCCTCTAAATTGACCCCTATTTATCACAGTGCAGTAAGTTACAACTGGCTAACTGTTAATTGTAAAAGGAGATATATTTATTACATCCTTTTGGGTAATTCATAGGTGAATGTATGCAGAGGTGTTCATCAGAGCGCAATGCTCTTGATGTGCCAAATTAGTTTTCAGTTTGAATGCTATAGAATTGCTCCTTGTAAAAGCCAGCTTCAGTTGTTACTAACTTCTTTCTGCTTTCTAGCTAGACTGTACCTAATAAGGTAATATTTGGAATCACCTATTTAAATATATCTATCAACGAGTGATAGGAGAATTGTTCCAAATGAAAAACAAAACCTAACTTGGGAAAGTTCCTACAGCAAACCAATAGTAACTTAACATTTTCTTTCAAGCTATATTCCATTTCAGAATTGGACTTCTTGCAGCACAAAATAAAATACATAATAACAATATCCAGCCTCAAAGTTGTTATGTTAGGTTTTTAAAACTCATTTG
The DNA here is from genome assembly GCF_963921805.1 of Phalacrocorax carbo. NCBI lineage: Eukaryota > Metazoa > Chordata > Aves > Suliformes > Phalacrocoracidae > Phalacrocorax > Phalacrocorax carbo. The sequence continues at coordinate 42,930,161 of NC_087513.1, read as the reverse complement.
CAAAAAAAATCTAGTCTCCGCAGGAAGACTTGCTCGGTTTGAGACCAGCACCAAAAAAGCCGCAGCTAGACTGAAGAGCAAACAACTTCAAGCCTGTTTTATAGTTGAAAAGCAGTTCGATGTGGTTCTAAAGGCTTCACCCCCAATTCCAGCAGGTTATAGGTCTGCTAGCTTTCTGATGATAATCTGTCCCCTTTGCTTTCTCTCTCTCACTTCACTCAAGGTGCATATGATCGTTTTGAGGGACTAAGTCTAGAAACCACTGAGCAATATTAACTCGCTCTAGTGCCAGCTAGAGTTCCAAAAAACAGTGTCCTGTTTGTAGGGTATTAAGGAGAACTAAGTGATAGCCCGACTATCTAAGAACAGAATGTTTATGTCCCTGGGCAAAAAGAAACAGTACAGCTTTCTGCACAGGCATTTCTGGAAGTCCTGCGTTGTGCCAGGTTTAGGATACCTGGACCTCAATTTTTGATATCCTGCGAGGAAAGTCAGTATGGCATCCCATCTACTTAATTGCTTTAGTCTTCATGAGCTATTTGCACTAACAGACTGGAGTGAAGTAGTAGCTCTTGTTGCTCAAAAATGGATCTTTTGGCTCAAGGATACTATTAATGCTTTCTTTGGTCAGTCACTTGAAATTAGTTGACCTGTAGTAATAATACTTGCAGTAAGAGGAAGGCCTAAAATTCAACCCAAAGATGAAATGTGAAAAAAAGTTTGGCCTTTCAAGGTCAAAAAGAAAAGAGGGACCTTTCATGTAGAAGGATGTGTTTTCTTGCTAAGTGTAATGTGACCAATGCATTATTTCAAATTTGATCAGATTTGGTGATTTGTGTTTGTGGGCAATGCTGTCTTGTAATAACAGTCAGAGTTTAAAAACCTGATAGGCCATGAGTTTGACTGGTTGACCTCAGGTTCTGTACTTCAGGGCAGTATCTTATACACACTGCCTCCAGTACAATAGCATGTAGAATATTTTACCGCTTCCAACAAAGGCAGAACAACTGTGCTAAATATAGCTATGTGTGCCAAGGCATGAGTCACTACAATTACCTTCGTAAGAACGATGAAATTGATTGTTGGACTGTTTTCTTCCCTGTTGTTTCTAAAGAACTTTGTTTTTTAACAGGAAAACATATTTGATCGATCCAGGATGGCCCCAAAGACTCCCATTAAGAATGAACCAGTTGATTTATCAAAGCAAAAAGGCTGCACCCCAGAAAGAATTCCAATTACACCTGTTAAACTCGTTGACAGACCTCAGCCTGATCCCTGGACCCCCACTGCTAACCTGAAGATGCTTGTTAGTGCTGCTAGCCCTGACATGAGGGACCGGGAAAAGAAGAAAGAGCTCTTCAGACCCATAGAAAACAGTGAGCAGAGTGACACACCTGATTCATTACAGGTGAGACTCAGAACACTATTGCCTTAAGCATAGTTAGGACTCCGTCCTTCCTTAAGTTGTGCCTCAGTTTTCTTCTGACTGGTCCTTTGCTCTCTATGGAAAACTGCAGAATTGTAAAACGTTCCCAAGGACAGTTGCCTACACAGCACTGGCTGAGCAGTAGGACTTTTAAAGACTAGAATTAACTCTCTTACTAGTAACTGACCTGAGACTCCTCAAGAGCCTGAATATTACTCAAAAGGACAGTGAAGGAAGTAGAGCTTAAATGTGTCATTTTCCCCAACTTAATTACTTCTGATGCTGTTTTCTGACCTGCATTAGAAAGAAAATTGCCAGATCATTGTAAACAGACAGGCAGCATTTTCAAAAGCAACTCAACAATGGTGAGGACATATTTTTCAATATACTTTTGAAATCTTAGACCTTGTCCACAACAGCCCCTCAGCATGGTCAGTTAAAATCTTTCTCCCCTTTTCCACCACAGCTCCCAAACTAGTAGTCAGACAGCATTGTCAAGTGTTCAGAAGATTTTTACTTGTCAAGACTCAGGCAATGTGGGGGCTGATCCCTGTCTCACTTTAGGAAGTCCGTCCATGGAAAGGATGATGTTGGGTTGTAATAAGCATCATTACAGTTTTCTTCCTTCAGACTTCTTTTTGTTCCGACCACTGCTTTCCTTCTCCTGGATTATTTCTTGTAGAATATTCTTCCTTGGTGATTTCAGTGAGAGAAAGATAGTTCTGGGGTTGTCCTACTGAGAAGCAATCATTTGATAGATACAGATGACTATACAAGTGTAGATTTTACAGCATCTACAGTGACAGAAGTCTACAAAATTCTTCAGTTTAGATAGTCGTAAAGGAACCAAGAGTTCTCTAAAGATAATTTCTAACATAATTTCTAGTAAGTAAAAAACAGTCAGTGTTAAAGGTTAGTTCATCACCGCTCCAAGCCTGCTAAGATCATATGGCATTTTTGGCTCCTATAAAGGGTTCAAATATTTTCTAGTTAGTAAAACTTACACTTAATTTTCTACACACAGAAAGTTAACTTACAAAAGATGTAAAAGTGTTACTGTAAGAATACTGCTGTTTCCATATGATATAAAACTCAGAGAGTTCAGAGCAACAGCCTGCCACAAGGTCACTGAGTCACACAACCAGCAAAAGACAGTTAAGATCTCATAAGCAAGGGAACTTGGATTTCAACAGCTGCCACCACTCTCAGCTTTTCTTTGCCAGAGAGCAAGATTTTTTTCCCTTTTTTTGATACAGAAGCAAAACCCCCAAGTTACCAATGCAGAAAAATCTTCCCTCATTCTTATTTTTTAATAAACAAACATACCTCTTCATACATTCTTGCCATCACATTGGGGTTTTTTTTTTCCCCCATGCAGGGACAGAAAGACCATATTCAGACCATCCTACAGAGTTCACTTAAGCTAACAGCTTGACTGAACTTTAAGCTCAGAGACTGGATGGTGCCTTTCATAGTCTCTTAGCATCATGCCCTACCCCTCTCCCCCCACCCCCTAGTTTCTTAAAATTACAGAGGCACTGTAAAGGCTAGTAAAATGTCTTGATAGGGGAACTCTTGAATGGCTTGTACATTTTTTGGTTTATCAGATCCAGAGGTGTTTCAGGGAATAATACTCCCCCTCTCAAAAATAAATATTCCTTCCCAACGGGGTCTTACCATGTGCTAGTCTTGGGTGTTTGGTCTTACTGTTTTGTTTCCATATGCATAACCATTATTTTAAGATCTTGCAGATAAGAGCTTTTCTGTAGATATCTTGTGTGATGAATTAAAAAGAGCTTGCAAGAAAAAGTGGTCACCCAAGCGCTCTGTGCTTGCAAGGAGTCCATGTTGTTTTCCTTACTAGAAAGTCTGAGCTTAAATATTGCTAACATCTGAAATATGTCTCTCTTGGCTGTGCCTTGCTTCTAAAGCTCTGCACTAAATGGTTAACATTTATTTTTTAACAGTACGATATGGTAGATGACAACACGGTTGATGAATTTGAAAAACAGAGGCCCAGCAGAAAACAGAAAAGCTTAGGACTCTTGTGCCAAAAGTTTCTAGCTCGCTATCCAAGTTATCCATTGTCAACAGAAAAAACTACTATTTCTTTGGATGAAGTGGCTTCAGTCCTTGGTATGTATATCCGCAAAAATGGCGTAACTGGTTACCTGGGGTAACCCGACAAGAGGGCCTTTGAAAGATCATCCTTTTTACAGAGTACATTCAGGGTCTACCTTTCCCTGGGTCTGGATGCTCTTCTAATCATAATAATCAAGAGTTGAAGATGCCTAATATTCCTAAGTCTTTACTGCTTGATAACGCTATCATTCTGAAACTGCTTTCTGACAGTACTTTTTACTAGACAGATGTATCCTCCAGCTGTTTACCAACTCTTTTGCTTTCTTAAATTTTCCATTTGCCGAAGACTGAAGGAGTTATCAGTTACAAACCCTCTGAAGGATGCCTTATAAACAATAAATTTTGTCAAAATGGAATGTTTGGGGAAACAGTTGCAAACTAGTCGATGCAGGAGATCAGTTGGGTTTACCGCCTGACTTAAGTAATGTGTCTGACATTTTATCTTCCAAGATCTCATGATTTTCACAGAGGTTATCTTAGCTTTAAATATTGTCTTGTGAGGGGAGGTTACCAGGAGACCTCCCAGAATAGAATGAGAAAATGTGTTGTATTGAGGTGGCAAGAAGGTATTGAGTAGCCTATATGCTGGGTCTGTTGTTAATGTCTTAGTTAAGAGATTAATGAGATATCTGAGAGAAGTAATAAAACTTGGGAGAGAGGACTGAGCCTGGTCACGACCAACAACAAAAAGATCCAGGTCCTTGGAGAGGTTGTCTTTTAGCTTGGAAGGGCTTTACAAAATTGGACTTTAAATAAATAAATATTGTATCTACGTTTAGAAGTCAGGTATTTAACAGAAAAGAGGTAGCAAAAATGAAATGTCTGTTTTGGGAAGAAAGGGAACAGAAGAGTGATGTCCTCTGTGACTCTGGTAAGAAAGTCCTTGAGATACTCATTTACTCACATTGGAAATGGGAGGTGGAAATAGGAGAAAATTCAGACAAAGTAAATAGTTAAATAAATTGATTTTTAGACAAACTGTTCTTTTAGATTTTGCAGTTACTCCTTTCTGTGTTTGTGTGAGATGCTCGTGCTCCAGCCTTGTACAGCTGAACATGAGTAGTGTTTTATTCTGTGTCGGGAGTGGCATTACCTTGCTTTCCTAAATGCTAGAAACTTCGTTTTAAAACTTATTGTTGGGGTTTTTACCTCCCAGAAGGAGGCATGTTTGTTCTCCTTTGGTTTTCACTTCCTGGCTTGCCTGTATCCACTTGCTCCAGGGACCACAAAATTATTCATTGCTGATGTTGCTGCTCCCTGTGTAACAAATGCTGGTTGTAACACAGCTTTTGCTGCAAATGTATATTGCTTTGTTCACTGAAGACCTATGGAAGGACCACAAAGGGGGGCTATGCTGCTGGTGCCTGACACACACCAGGATATGGGCAGCACTCTTGTTTTTCTGGAGTATGCCTCCCTCCAAGATCTCCACACACTTGGATATACACATTTTATCTTAATATCCATTTGAGGCTGGTAAGCATTATCCCCATTCTCCAGATGGGTAAACAGATGCATCAAGGCCTTGCCTTGTGCAGAGAAGTCTTTCAAAACCTCTCCCCTTTGCTAGCACTTGTTCTGCTCAGATGATGCTAACCATTATGGGATTTCTGATGCAGATGATGCCACCAGCATATAGAGCACTGTGTTATATTTTATAACAGCCATGCTTTAAACTGTGCTGGACACAAGTACTCGGGACAGTGAGCAGAGCCTCTGGCCTGTTCACAGTCAGTCCCCAACCTTGCTCACATCATGCTGAACGCAAGTTGGACATATTTAATAGATTTCCTGTTGGTACAGACCCAGCCAGCAGCGAGGACTCGTTTCTGCAGCATTTGGGAACAGTGGCTTTCATTCTCCACTGCTTTGCACCTTGTGAAGCCTTTGATGTGCCTTTGCTTGGTATGTGCTTAGCAAGTAATTGTGCCACTGGAAATGAAAGTGGAGGACCACACTCCCACTGGTTCCTGTAGGAACCAGTAGGCTTTTGTATCTACCCTGTGTCAGTGCCAGGCTCAGACCCTTTCTGGCCCTCTCTTACACTCAGGCTTGTGTACAGGTCTGTGCCTGAGCTCTGAAGCTGTCTGACAAGAAGGGCCAAAATGCTCTGAAAACCTCAGGGTAGTCTGGATAGGTCTGAGTGAGTGGGGCTGGGCAGACTGCAATCAGTTCTTCTAAACACAGTGTAGATGCTTTCAGCTGAAGCCATGGCTGGGACGGTAGTTAGCAAAGAACATCATAGCACGGGACTTGTCATACATAAGCCAGTTCTTAACTGTGCAAATTTGGATGGATCAAATATAATGTGTCCAGGTGAACAGTGAAAAATGTGTTGTGAACACTGAGTGTTAGGAACAGCCTGTTCTCTATTCCGCTTCTGCTGAAGAGCACATTAAAACTAGATAAGCATCAATGTCTGTTTTTTATGTCCCCCCCACCTTAAAACAGGAGTTGAGCGGAGACGAATTTACGATATAGTGAACGTCCTGGAGTCACTGCACTTGGTTAGCCGTGTGGCCAAGAACCAGTACTGTTGGCATGGCCGGCACAACCTAAGTCAGACTCTGAAAACGCTTCAGGAAGCAGGAGAGCTGCAGTATGGAGAGCTAATGACCTTCTTCCAGCACAAGGAGCAGGACTTGGAGTACAAATTTGGGGAACGGAAAAAGGAAACTATTCCAGATTCTCAAGACAGACCATTACTGGACTTTCCAGAATCAGATTGCACCTCTGGTAAGATAACTACTGTGTATGATGTGATACACAGACACAAGTCTCTTTCTCCAGTTTATTATGTGACTTTTTCCCTTGCTTTGCTTTTAAATTAAATAATAAAAAATTATTCTTTGCAAAAAGGTGCTGAATTCAGCACAGAGGTGACAATTCTTTCTATCCTGTCTCTAGCATAGGTCTCAGGATGGATTTTTCCCTCTGTCCTTCAGACTGGTAGGAGCTTCTGCCAGGCAGTCCAGTTCTTTCCCCACCTCTAACTGACAGTAAATGCTTTATCCTGACAGACAGTGCCATCTTCCATTTATCCACTGTTTGCATGCTGCCCATATAATACGTAGTGTTTTAAGTTACAAAGTCCATCGGACTGGTGCAAAATTGTCTAACGTAACATAGAATCAGCTTTGGATTCTGACTTTCTAAAAGCTATTTCTGCAAGCTTTAGTTTTTATTGCCTTTTGAAGAGAGACTTCTGTCTGCATTACTCCGTTATTTGCTGCCTTTCAAAAGATTTCTGCTTCCCAACAAGGAAATACTTTACCCTTTTTGTGTGCAAGAAACCTACTTGCTAGTTTTCTGGCTGTGATGGATGACATATGCTAAGAGGCTTGGGTATTATTTGTAACACAGCATCTGCAAACAGCAGAAAGGACAAGTCGTTGCGGATTATGAGCCAAAAGTTTGTCATGCTGTTCCTTGTCTCCAAGACCAAGATAGTCACTCTGGACATTGCAGCAAAGATACTTATAGAAGAAACGCAGGATACAGTGGACCACAGCAAATTCAAAAGTAAGCTGGCTGTTGAGAGACAAATCGATCGGTCAGTGAGTAAAGAAAGTGTGGGCATGTTTGGACTGACACCAGTAGGTAATGGCAAGAGCAGGTCAGGAATTTTTTGCCAAAGTGTGGTTTGGGTTTTTTGTAATTACAAATGCCAGTTTGTGAAAACAGAGCTTGGGGTGGGGAAGAGTCAATTTGACAATTACCTCCAAATTTTTAGCTTCAGAATGAAGAAAGTTCTTTTTTTTTTCTTTCTGATTTTTTTTCATACCTTAACCCTGTTTCCTGTACCATTCTGAATGATGTTTTAGAACTTACTGAAATGAAATATGTTGATTAATTTAATGGACTTATTTTTCTTCTCTGCAGAAATGTGTTACTTTTCCTTTTTACCCCAGAAATCTTAGAGCTGGATGGCACAGTTTTCTTTTCAGTTAGTAGGGGTTAATACTTAGATCCCTTGGACAGCGTTTGGTAAATAACTCTTCTAAAATAAAGACCTTTATTTTAAGTCTTTAAAGTACTTTATTTTAAAAGTACTTGACCTTCAGTCTTAAAATTCTACCCCAAATACTGGGAGGTATGTGAGAAGTGTAGCTGAACAACCTGTAGGTATCATATTCAGCTCAAGCATGTTATTTACTGGAGTCACAGATTTTTGAGTGTTACATTTTTAAGATTATAAACATGTTTCCCCTTATGATCAGCTGTGCCTCTTGCCCCCAAGTGCTCGTCTTTACCCCATGTGGAGGTAGCTGCCTCTTCTGGGCAAGCTGATGATGTAATCACTCCCTAACCCATTTTCATTAAAATGAGGTAGGCGATCTTAAACCTGAGCAGCTAACACATGAAAAGCAGTGACAAGCGGGTGGAAGCTGGCGTGGCAGGCTTTATAGGAGGTGGCTTAAGTCCATCACAATTTGATTTTACCCACCTCATCTATGAAAGCTGTGGTGATATTCTGGAGTGAAGTTACCATGTAAATATCTACTGTATGCATTGTAAACGTGACTGTCCTGACTGTTTCTGCCCTTTCTTGTTAGCAAAGGTACGAAGACTGTATGATATCGCCAATGTTCTCACCAGCCTAGGCTTGATCAAGAAAGTTCATGTCACAGAGGAACGAGGACGCAAACCAGCCTTCAAGTGGATCGGGCCTGTGGAATTCCCTGGAAAGACGGGTAACTTGTGTAGCTTACATCTCCTTTCTTTTTGTTTTGACAATCCCTTCCCCGGTGGTAGTAGGTTGTTACCTGTGTGTAAAGAATGGCTCAGTGTTCATTGTCCACCCTGTGACTGTTAACTGCTGGCCAGCCCAATGTTTGCCCTTGTTAGACTTCATGCTGTAGGGCTGGAGCTGTGGAGGGATGTTGAACGATACTGTGTCTTGCTGCTATTTTTTTACACCAACTTACATAACTGTATGAATAGCTGTATTAGTTTTAGAGCAATGGCAGACAATGCCTTCATTTCCAGATCTGGGTCCACAGCTTTTCTGAGTTGCAAAACCTCAGTAATTCTGTCATAACTGGACAGTGAATTATTGTCTTTGTAAGGGGAATTACTGGAGTAGAGCAGGGATGTTTCTTGCATGTGTCCCCTGGAACACAAGGTTTGCCTGCAAAGAAGGAGGCAGTGGGCCAGAGCATCTCTGTAAGCTGATGATTCTTGGCTGGAAGCCAGAGCAAAGGCAAACTCTTTGCTAATGTATTTGGGCCAGGCCAGTGCCAAGTAAAAGTGAAGGATAGTGTTAATGCCAGCTTAGTACCCTTTCCCCTCCTGGGTGCGCACACTAGAGTGTAGCTGCTGCTGTAGCTGCCGTGGAATGGAAAGGAAGGAGGCCCTTATCTTGTCTATTGGTGCTTACCGAGCTTAGGTCTGCTTCAGTGTTGTGGGATTTGGGATGGTATAAAAGTTACCTCTTATCTTATGGCCAAGTTCAGTAACGTGGCAGAAGCCTAAATGATGAGCTGCGTTCCCTGAAGGACTGTTGCACAAAATTATGTTCCTACAGATGAGCTGAGAGGGCACAGCCCAACATCTGATCCTCTGCCAGGGACACAGAGGGGAGCCTGTGCCCCGTATCAGATCTGTGCTACTGGAAAGCAAAGGTTTACACGTCATGCTTCATTTAACGCTGCACAGCCTTGTGAAGGGACCAGAAGGAAGGTCAGTTCTGAGCCCAACAGCCCACGTCAAGAGAGGCAAGGTAACTACTAAGGGAGCATGTTCTTTTGTATCCCACTGGATCTGCCCAAATGTGGGACCACCATTTTAAGGCATTTGATTGGGTGAATCAGCCTAATTAAACATGGGAGTTACCCTTGGAAGGTGCCTAGATTTCTACTGTCTGTGTGATGAGACTTCTGTCTTCGACCCTCCAGTCAAGGTAGATGAGATGAATCTGGGCTATACTGCCTTGAATCTGCAGTTTGTTTTCCTGGTAAATTTTTCTGTTCTCCGCTAACTGCAACTATACTACAATTTCTTCTGTTAAAATTTGGTATAGATAAAGATTCTTTAGCCACAAAAAATTTCTTTATTTTATGGTTTCAAATACAGTGGAGTTTACGGTAGCAATCTAATGGATAGCTGTTAAAACAGATAAAGCAATTACAGTGTTTTTCACAGTTCCCTGTAACAGGAAATGATGATGTCGAGCACCTCTCCCATGAGACTGAGAGTTCTGAGTGTCTTGCAGGTTCTGGCTCTAGGTGATTAATGAATGTTATAAAAATGTGCCAGTATAGAAAAATTGTATCAATTATTTTCTATGGCCAGTATCAACAAATCCTTGGTAAACCTACCTGTTATTAATTGAATGTTCCTTTGTTCTTTCAGCCCGTATTGTGAATTCTGATGAATATTGCTCCAAAATGATAAATCTAGCAGCTGTCTGCAGGCAGAAAATAGAGGAAGATACTAGGTAGGTTGGTCTTAACTCCTGTCCACTTTCAGCTTTGTGCTTGTCATATTTAGTTCAAGGCTAGATTCCATGGTTGGAACTGAGATAGAAAATTGCCAGAGTGTCTCGTTATTACTATTATAACGCTAATAGGTCTCAGCGTGGCTTTTTCATTTTTTCATGGCCAATTTATACCCACCTGTACTTGTACCACTGTTGTCCTTTAGCTTCAGTAGCTCCTCATCTCGTGTGTGTTTATATAGGCTATCCCTGCCTCCTTTGACCTGTTGTCTAGGTAGGCTGAGCAAATCATGATGCCATGGAAGAGCCTCTCTGTCATATCAGTGGGTCTTCTCTACACCTGTCCTAATTTGAATTCATTTCTGAATGACTGACTCTAGTCAAGTGCAATTGAAAGCATTATTGTTCTGCCAAAAAGCTGGTAAGTCAGCTTCTGTGTAATTAGAAATAATAAAAAGTAAGCCTCCTTGTGAACTGTGTAAAAGTAGTGATCTGGGGGTGGGGGGGAATTTTACCACATTTATGTCCAACAATGTACCTGTTTGCTTTTAAGGATTAAATAGGGGGTTAATTTTGGACTAAATGTTTTTCCTCTTTTTGTTACTTTTTTAGGAGTAAAGCTTGTGCCACAGAAACTACATTAAATTCAGCGAGGAACCCAAGCATAACCTCACCTCTCTCCCTTCTTCCAGTTCCTGGGGACTCCGATTTTTGTGTTAACCCTTTGCCTCAGGCAGTTTTCCCTGTGGTTCAGGCAGATGTGCCAAGCCTCTCGCTGCCAAATGGCATCAGCAGCCAAGTTCTACATCCTTCCACGCCAGCAGCCTCCAAAACAGAAAATGGAAAACCTACCCTGCTCCCCAACCAACCCTTCCTGTGCTTCCCCTCTTCATCCCTTTTTATGTTGTGTGGTGGTCTTCAGGAAAATAACTTGAGGGAGACCCTGCCCACCACAGGAGACATGGGAAACAGGAGGGCAGAAGCTCAGGCCACCGTACCTCCAGCTGCCTGCCAGAAACGCAGCTCCCACAAGTGCGCATCGCCCTCTGCACCTGTAGGTGATGAAGAGCCAGCTGCTAAAAAGCAGACCATGGAACAGAGCGATGTGCCTCTCTCACTTGTAGTACCCAAGGTAAAGAAGTGAATTTCATTATCACTTAGGCTTCCTGTTAGCGAGGAAAGACATTTGCCCAAGACAGTGTTTTCAGAAGTGAAAAATCGCTATGCCACTCTTCTTACAGATACCATGTGGGAGGCAGCATTTGTAACAAAATTGAAAGGGTGCTGTGCCAGGAAGCATAGGCATTAACTGGGAGATGTTTTCACACTACCAGGGGAAAATGGACTGTGATTGCTTTGCATAGTGAAGTGATGGTCAGTTGTTCTTTGTAATCAGTGTCCCGATCATTGACTTCAACAAAACAGCCTGCCAGAGGGGAAGAAATCAATGTGACTGTTACTCCTCATCTTCCCCTGTTAGCTTGGGCTTCCCCAGACAGCAGCAGCATTCCTTACTCCACTGAGCTACAGCAATAGTGATTTGCACCTTCCCGCTGCGCTCCAGCCTGAGTCCCCCTCTCTCATGCCCAGTGCTGCCCACAGCACGCTGGTGAGAGAGGAGATGATGGTGAAGGTGAAGTGCATCTATCTCACATTTTTCTGAACTACTGGAAATGGGGGTCAGGCTCAAGGTTGTATCAGTATTTGAATATAAGCCATGTGAAACAGGTGGTTTTTTCCTTATCAATAAAGAGAAATGAATCCCCAAGCTCAAGTATTTCTTATCTAGTGTCTCCAAGTACAGAAAGTGAACTACAGCTCGGGGCTTAGGCATCACTAATATTGCTCTTCAAACCCTCAAACAAATTTTTTAACTTGGTGACTTGCTAATCTCGTGCTGCCCCTTTGCAGTGGTGCACATTTTACTCCGTAGCTGAGGAAAGTGCATGAGGGACATTGTACTGTGTTATTTCAGTTTGGAGGTGTCATCTCCTCTCTTTGTTTTTGCTTAGAAGCCTTTTGAGTCACCCAAGGCAGAATCTACCCCAGGAAGTGGCTGTACATCTGCTGAACATCTAGAAGCTTTTCATCGTGACCTCGCAAGTCCTGCTGCTCCAGACGCTGCAGACAAGGAATCTACTAAGCCTTTAGATTCTCAGGAGCAAGAAAAATGGTCTCAGAATAAATACCCTGATGAACCCTCTCCTGGAAAAGAGCACATCTCTAAAGAAAATGCCAATCAACCTTTCCTACCACAGTATCTTTATGTTCAGCCTACTGCTGGTAAGGATAGCCATGAGATCTAGAGGCCCTCAAACTTCTGCATCTCCTCACTGAGCTGTTGAGATAGGAAGACATTACAGATAGGTGAATAAGTCTGTATTTGGCACAAAACTGTCAGCAGTTCTCTGTGGTAGTTTAATAGCTCTGAATTCTCTTGACTCCAGATGAACTGTTGCTTCTGTGAAAATACAGGCATTTTTCTGAGGTATCGAAGAATTAATAGAGATGAATAATGTGGGGGTTGCATGATTGAATTGTATGCAGCAAAAGACACCTATCCAGCATTCAAAACTTGGAGGAGCTGGAAGTCTAGGTTTGGCAGTAAGATGGCCGTAGTATTGCAACAGCATCCCCCTGAGTGAGTGATTTTAACCACCTACGAACTTTGTACTGTCTTCTCATGTGTGTCGTTGGGATAACCCCACAAAAACTGAGGCACTGGTAGTGTAGCCAGGACTGCTCGTAGGACACAGTAAAGATGGAAGTAGCTGTAAATACTACAGGAGGATTTTTTTGTCCATTTTGCGTACCTGTGTTTGTGTGGAGTCGAAAAGTGTGGTAACAGGATACTGCTTTAGTGTTCGATTCGCCTGTGTCACAGAGTGGGATCTATGGGATTTCACCTTCAGGATGGAGATGCTTGGTTTGAAAATGTTGATTCTCTTGTTTTGCAAGGTCAGACAAACTGGGAACTGGAGCAGCTTCTGTTTCAAAACAGTATTTGAGCCATTCTTAGGAAAATTACTGCCTTTGGGGTGTATCTTTTTGGGTGTGTTCCTTTTTTTTTCTTATTAAAAGCAATGCATATGTTTCATGTAGCGGAGGATACGAATCCTGTTAGTGAAACAAGAGTTTGCTTAGCCAAGATGTTGCTTGTAACTGAAGTTAGAAGCAGCAAACAGCAAGGTGTGTGCTTGGTACTTAATATGAACAAAGTCAATGGATGCAGATATAGTGAACAGGCAGTAGGGGGGGAGATGGAGGAAGGTAAGGAAAGGGAACTTGACAGAAGAGTCACAGGTTTGTGACAGGTTTCTGCCTTCTTTTTTCTTCTTTTTGCCACAGTTATCTTCCTGGGCAGCCTGTATCTTTCTTTGTTGTCACCCCTCTTCTAGGTGAAGTTATAATAGCTTAATTCCAATTTGTCAAATGTATTAATGTCTTGCTTTTTCTCTCTTTGGTTTAGGATTAAACAGTTTTAATTTCCTGTTCTCTGCAAACCAAGCCCCTGGTGCTATCAGCCTGGCTGCGAGCCAGTTACCTTCTCTGAGCATCCCCTGTGTCATGGTGCCGTCAGCAGCCTTGGCTTCCTTCCCTGTCGTCTGTTCTCCCACAGTCACCAACAGCGCTCTTTCCCCAGTTCCCGATGGCTCCTTCTCAGCTGCTGCCTCCATGAATTTCAGTATGTCTGGCCTGGCATCAACGACGCCTGTTTTCATAGGCACCACGGCAGTGGTTACCCCCAAGGTCTCACCCACGCCTTCAGTGGATCCCCAGCAACCAGCTCACCCCGCTCTGCACCTGAGTCCTGTGCTTGCAAGGTCTTGCAAACTGGACTCTCCCATGTGTATGGGGCATCCAGTGACTCTTCTGAAGCTGCAGCAGGTAAGAGTGAAAGGTGGTTGAGTGACGATGAAACAGCGGTGCCAGGTCAGTGGGACTGAGGGCAGCTTGCGCTGCAGGCTGGTGCCAGTGTGGCGGCGTGGTAAGTTGGCATGCTGGGAGCCTGGTGTCTTCCACTTAGTTTGCGTGTCCGTCTATCGTGGTGGCAATGTTTGGGACAGTGTTAAAGACATAGCCCAGCATAACACGTCTAGCCCTGAATGGTGACCTGGTGAGTTTTAAAAAACTTACAGGAATTTTAAAATCATAAAAATCTTAATCTTACAGGAATAGAGAAAAAAGTTACAGTTTTTTTCCCCCCAGAAGTCCGAGTCAGTATGTTGTTCCCCATTTGACACTATCATTGTGTGTTATGCAATGGCTACAGAAACACATTAGGCGGACAGGAGGGTTGTTTGTTATAACTCAAGAGTGAGCTGGCTGCAACACTTCTCAGGTAGTAGTGCCCTCGGCTACCTCCTCACACCCATTCCCATCTGTCTTCACTAAATAATGGAAACATAATAGCAGCATCAGAACTGGGGGAAAACAATGATTCTTGTGGGGTTTGTTGATATTTTTATAAAGATATTTTTAAAAGTCTACCATAGAAACAGACTTTTTGAGTAAAAAAGTGAGAAATTCAAAAGCAAAGAAGGACTCATTTATCTGAAGTACAATGAGTGACACAAAACAGTCATGTCACACTGTTACCTGGGTCTTTACAATGATTAGCAGTGACATCTTGGCACTACTTTAACTTGCATCCTTAAATCAGTCATTTGTTTTCCTGTTGTCTAACACAGTGACAAATAGGTCGAACTTTCGGAAGCTTTATGAATGTTACTTTACGTTTATCTTGTTCGAGCTTTAGAAAAAGGCTGTAATAGAGACTGGTTGGCAGCCAATCTGATTATAGATATTAGCGTTGGAGCTTACAGTAGAGTGGCACTTAAAACAGAAGTGGCCAGGGTTTAGGAGACTAATTTTAGATCTGTTTTGATGCTAACAAATAACAAAAGCGAGTAGAACATCAAGGAAGGGAAAGAGCTATTTAAGCTAAATGACAAGATTGGCATAAGAACAAATGCGTATGAGCTAGTCATGAATACAGTTAAGTTGGAAATGAGATAGAGGCTTTCAGCTTCCAGCAATGATGTACTGGCAGACAGTTCCAGAACAAAAAGCAGGGGGCAAAGCCCCTAGCTTTTCATGTGGAGTTTCTGAAAGGATGTGTGACATGATTCCCTATAGTAGCAGGGTACAGGGCTTAATGTCTACAAGCTGTCTTCTGTTTGCATGCTTGCATGTAGGCTTTGAGAAAACCCTACTGAATCACTTTGGTTTTGTTTCACCAATAGCCTTCATCAACTCCCCTCACTCCCAAGAGCATTCGTCCTGCACGTCATGAGGCATTTTTCAAAACTCCCGGAAGTCTTGGAGACCCTGTTGCGTGGAAGAAAAATGAAGGCAACCAGACCAGAAATGCCAGCTCTGTGCAGAGGAGACTGGAAATCTCTAGTACCAGCCCTGACTAACTCCACTCATTGCAAAGGGTGGGCAGATTGTCCTAGGACCCTGTGTCGATTACAAGAGAACAAGCTCTTATCTGGCAAGAAGAGCAAGTTAAAATGTCACCCCTTTTGGCATGCTTCCCCGCTATCTGTTCACCCGCCGGTTCTGTTAACCACCTTCTTCACAAATCATTCTTGGTACTGAAAACCTTTTACTGAACTGTTCCTTCAGTACTGATTTGAATTCAGATGCTGCGCTTCACACAGCCTTGTGGGCATCAAATTGTATTTGGGCTTTTAATTTGGAAAACTCTCTTTATTGCTGTGAGGAGATGCGAACAGATTTCCTTGGAGTCCCCAGGGGTTCTTTATTCATGGTTTTTTAAGTGAGATGTCTAGCACTTATCTGGGGCAAGCATTTTTTTTCTCATGTGCTCTACTTACCCTGAGTAAATCTGTGGTGAAATTGATAAACTCCTGCAGTTGTGAGAGCAACTGCTTCCTCGGTTCCAATCTGTCAAATCCTGCCTCTGCAGTGCAGCCTCTTGCTATTTATTTTGTGCGTTGGAGTGGGATTTAGTGCAAAAAAGTTTTTTTTGCAGCTTCAGAGTAACAGATTTTCTCAGGGTAGGATTACTTGAATTTCAGTGGGTTGTTGTACAATTTGCCCAGCACTTGTGGTTAGAAAAACCTTATAATATCTTAACACAACATGATCGAATGTATACATGTGAAAAATATTAAGACCAAAATAACTGTGAATGTTAACATTTTTGATTGTGTTAATGAACTATATTAGTCCTTGGGTTTTTTTTTCTTTTACTCTGAGCAAAATGTACAAGTTAGATGTAAAGAATACAAAACCTGATTCCTTCAATGAGTTTGACAAAGTAATTTGAGAGTGACAAGCCCCTGAGAGGGCTGTGCTAAGGCTTCATCTCCCGTTTAAATATATAGTCTAGACTTTATGACCAAGTAACACTGGTAAGTCATTAACCACATGATTAGATTCAGTCTAACCTGAGTCTACTTAAGTGCCTACTTAGCAGTTTACTTAAGTCTACTTCAGGGGTATGTACTTAAGTGCCTAACTCTTCTCTTATGGGAATTTTGTAACTAGTTAATAGTGCATTGGAGTGTACTTGGAAGACAAGGGAGATCTTATCATTTGGCACATATTTATCTAAACCATAAAAAGAAGCTGAAAAGAGCAGGAGCTATGAATTTTGGAAATGGAAAAAAATGATCTGTTCCTTAGGAGAAGATAAAGAGGAAGGAAAGTATAACAGTTAATATTCAGAGTCCTCAACTAATGGATGGTGCTATAAATAACATAGGACATAATTTTAAGAGTTAATGCTCTTATGCTTGGGTATGTTTTCACTCATGTAGCAGCCTGCAATTAAATGTGTGCAGTTTCCTGTTTAAAAGACAGACAGTGTGGCTGTTGACATCACGTTACTCTGGATTTTTAGCAAACAGGCGGCCAGCATTATCAGCCCTTCTCTCATTGGTACTGGTTTTCCAAGGGTAGAGACACTGTCGGATGTGCTACTTTGTTGGTCAAGGGAGACTAGGACTTTGTTTGGGGGGTTGGGGATTTGATGAGGTTTTTTATTTTTATAATGAAATGTATTATGAAAATGGAATTTAAGAAAGAATTTTAGTGAAGCTGGGAGTTTGAGTAACGTGGCCTTATCTTAGAATAGACCAATAACAGCCTTTTAAGGAGGGCTGGTTAGCCCTCGTTGAAAGAAAATCTGTAGTAGGATTGTCATAGGAAATTTCCAGGGTGGTAAAGAGAAATCTTCAGACTGCTAAATTTTAAGGTTTGTTTTTCCTTTTAAATTACACTACAGTTGTGAAAGTTTACAATTTTTGCTTCTGAATTATTTCTTCTTATATGCCCACTTAAATGAATTTCACTTTGAAAACCAATGTGTAATTGGCACGGTGCTGCCCCTGCCCTTCTGCTAGCATGCATTTGTTGCTGCTGGGGCTGGAAACAGGCTGCTAGGGTTCAGGATGACATGGTGGATGTCGATGCTCCAAACCTTGTCTTTTCCCCTCCAGTACGGTGAAATGGCAGCTGGGAGCAGAGAGGAAGATTAGAGCTAATATTGGCTCTTCGCTGCAGTTGAAGCATCATTGCAAAAATTGCCTTTCTTTGTCAGTAATGTTATTCTGTGCCATATCTAACCTAACTATACTTGAAAATGCAGGGACTGAAAATGGATCTTCGGTTTCCAATTTCTGCTTCTGGTTTTGAGTTTCCATAAATACAGCAGGTCTGGAAATGAGGATTGACTCCCTCATGATCAAAGCTGTTTTGATGGGTCATGGTTGCGAAAGCAGATTTGGGCCCGGGAGAAGAAGGGGGTTGATATGCTGTCTTGTTTTTGTCAATGCAAAATTCTCACTAAAATACTCGTTAAAATAGGAATGGGACCACCGAAGCAGTCAGGTGGCAAAGGGATCAATGCTACTTGGTACTGCGGTACCTGAGCTGCTGAACTAGACCGGCGAGGGGGAAGGGTTGGTTGTCAAGAGGGAACGAGTTTTCCTTTCCTATCTTTGCCTTCGCTGAAAGAAGTAAAATCAACTCAGAACAATTCATCAGCAAAGTAGCTTTGGAAGAGCAGAATTTGTTATTTGCACTGAGGCGAGTTGCGTACCCAGGATGTTCTGCAGGGTTTGTGAAACCTTTCTGTCCCAAGACAGTTGCTGAGGAGGGTGAGCGTATAACTTATACTTGAATCTACCTGCCACGTTTACATTTCTGATTGTCTTTTGTAAATTGGTGCTATTTCTGTATTTAAAAAGCTGTATTTTTAATGTAAAGCTGCTTCCAGTTTGTATCTTTGCACTGCTAGTTTAATATAGATATTAATTTTATTGCTGTTTATAACTGTTCTTCAGTGACTAGACGTCCTGCTTTTCCTGCTCTCTAGCCATCTTTTTAGCTGTCTGCATATTACTTTACTCCAATCACACTGTTGGGTTGAATATTTTTTTTTTATATACTATCTTTTAGCAAAATATTAAACTTTACAGAATAAAAATGGCATTAAAACCGAGGCTGAGGCTGTGATTTCAGCATGCAGGGTGCCCTTGAAAAGAAACATCCATCCACTATGCGTACAGGTGAGCAGTCCCTGTTGAATCTGAGCACGGAATGAGTACCAGAGGACGACAGCTTTCCCCAGTGGCTCGTGTCAGCTTGTGAATCAGCACGGGCACGATTCCCGCTCCAGCCAGACGAGTGCAATGCAAACTGGCTCTTAAGTCCTGGGTCTGGCCAGGGGAACACCCGATGGCCCCAACCCAAATCCACGCGAGTGGATCCCCAGCCCCACCACCGTGGGGCCTGCGCTGGGCACCCTTCGGCCCCGCAGCCGTCCCTCGGCCCGGCTCTCCACAGGATGGCAGCAATGCCTGCCCAAACGCTGGCCGCAGACACCCAAGAGCGAAGCAGGCCCTGTTGCAGAGGCCAGCTTCCCACAGGTGCAAGCTGGAGTTTGTTTGTGCATGTTTATTGACCACCAACTGCTCTTAAAGGACAGAAGTGGAGAACGTGGCCATAGCCTTCTTTCCCTTCCCTAATCACACAGGTGTAAGAGACAGCTTGACCCAAACCCAAGTTTGCTCCCATTAAAATCCATAGCAGGTTTGCTATTGAATTCAGCTAGTCTATTATTACCCCCTTCGCCCCGTAATTAGAGATGTGAGTTATTGTCCCATGTCACCAACAACAGCTGCAAAAAGCCTGAGTTGCCACTGGCCAAGTTTCTCAAGCTCATTTCCAAAATCAAAACTCACCAGCTCACTCGATATTGTTTTAGGGTTTTCTTGACCTGTGACTTCACCAATATTAACTTTCCCTTTCAACTGACAGAGGAAGGCTGATAAATTTAGTAAGATTAAACATGGTACGAGGAGCACTAACAAGCCCTAACCCAGCTCCAGCTCCCCTGGCAGGACCATGGCCATTGTTTCCTTACAGAGGAGCAAGGCTGTAGCTCCTAGTAGTTCTCATCCTCACTGGTGTGCTTAAAACTCCCCCTTTTCAAGTAAAAAATAATTAGAGGGGAACATCAAACTCCCTCTGATTTAGTCCTCTCTATAAAAAGGGAAAATTAAAAGCAACGGCATTGTGAATGAATGTCTTAATGCTCCACAGCCTGGGCTGGGCAGCCCAGAGCCAGCTGGGAGACAAAAATAACCCCCTGATGCTGGAAGATGTTGAACGCTGCCAGCAAACCCAGTCAGAGGCAGAAGCAAAAGGGAAGCCCCCAATGGGGTGCAAAGCAGAGCCCACTCCCGCTATGTCCAGGGAAGCAGGTCTTCGCCAACCGTCTTGGTCAACAAGGAGGGTCTCCTGAGAGGTGCGTGGGTTACGGCAACGCTTTCTCCTTCCAGCTCAGAGAGGCTTCACAGAGGCTTTATGGCCTGCATAGTAATTTAAAATTTAATAGCTGAGGATGTAAAGGGGTGAAAAGAAAGGCTTCATATACAAATGAAGCAAATTTAAGCCACGCTAACTGTGGTCCTCTGAGAAGATCCACATGGGCATTAAGCATTAATGTCCAGATTCTTTCCAAATTCATTTATTGCACCAGAAATCTGATGAGAATTTAGGGTATTTTTTTCAAGCACTTTCTCCAAGACCTTCTGGAGTGATGAAATGAAACCTAATGGTGTCAGTGCCAGCTTAAGTTCCGAGAGCCTGAAGCCTTCCCCCGCTCCCCTCGGAGGGCATTGCAACTTTGCTGGGGAGTGGGCAAAAGGCTGCATTGCTTCTTTGCAAAATGCCATGACCTCCAAGTCTGATATTGCGGGACCTCCCAGGCGATTAAAAGGTCTGCCTCAGTCAGAACTCCTTCATTTTCCAAATAAAGTTCTCATTCTCACCCTGAACGTGAGACACCAGACTTCTCCCCATCTCTGGCTGGATATTTCTCACCCTGGATGTGACAGCAGTTTAACTTCATAGATGACATTGTAAATCTGGGGAGGAGGGGAGCATGAAACTTGGGAGTTTTTCCAACAGTTGCTTTCTTGTTTCAAAACTGACAGCTGTGAACCAGCAGTTTACAGATTTACCCCCTAGGTGGGGTGTGGAAGTGAAGGCACTGTAGGGAAATCGAACAAATCTGCAATAAATATAAAATACTGCAACTAGGTAATTAAGTGCCTGTAACAACAGCTGAAATAGGCCAATTTGGAACAGGTTTAATATTTTGGGAAGAAAAAGGAAAAATTTAAAGCCTAGAAAACAAGATGTAGGTATAAAGATTTCACTCCACAACAATAAATTGCCCAGAAAGAAACATCTCCCTTACTTTGCTAGCAAATTCTTCAATGATAAGAAAAATTATTTGCCTCTTCACAGTCTCTGCATCTCACTGATAGCCAGACATGTGATTTGATAACTGTACACGCCTTTAAAATCTTGATTAATGGGTAACAATTAGTTCTGTGCCTGAAAAGCACTGGGCATTTAATGAACATAAGTAGAAGATGTTAGGGAGGAGGTGGCTGGAGTTCTCTGAGGTTTGCCTGGTGTCATGGCAAAACCAGCCACTGGCACCTCACCTACTTTAGGGTTCCCGTCATTACTGCACTGAAATGAGGATGTTTGGAAGACGTTGGTGAAATATGTTTCTGCAGACCCTTTAGGGTTAAGTAGCAAATGCTGTGTTCCTGTCTTCCTTTATATTAACACAATGCCAGTGGCTCCAGCGGACTCACTCTTGATTTACATTGGCTTGAAGGGGAGGAACATCTGTCCTCTGGTTCTGGAATTTAATTCTGCTCATCATCTACTGCACAACACTGAGCAAAGCAGTCTTTGACTTTTCTAAAACCAGAGCAATGACAGTCAACCAGGAATATCACTTGGCCCCACAAGTGCTGAGGATCTAGCTTGTGGCGGTGATGTGCAGGGGAAAAGGGATGTGGAGAAAGGGCAGGGGGTGGCCCCATTGGGCAGGCAGTAGGAAACAGTTGGACAAGTACATTCACTGATTTGAAAATGATTTAGGGCTTTTCTGCTCAGCCTTGCTTGGGACTTCAAATCATTTGAGGCTGTCCCTGAAGACATGACAGGGCCTGCTAGCTTGGAATAGCATCAAAACCTTCCCTTGTGCTCCTGCAGTACAAGCCTGATGGTCTTGGAGTGACCTTCTTTTGCTGTCTGACCATTGAGTTTTAATGCAAGATTCCTCTTCATAAGTGTGAGGCTGAAATCACATAGATTGAAGCTCATTACATCTATAAGACATTTACAAAAATACTTCAAAATGCATTAGATAAAAGATTATTTTAAGAGGCTGAGAAAGCAAAAGCTTTTTCAGTCTTCCCAGGATATACAATTAAAGAGGAAAGAACATTTCAGATGCAGACAGGGAATATATTTTACTATCATCAGATAACTACGCAATGCCCTGCCAGAGCAGCAAGGGCTGAGCTCCAGGAGCCTCTGCAGAGGATAAAAGGATTCACTCAGGCGCCAGCCTCCCTCCTCCCCCAGTTAAGAAGTCTCTTCAGATATTTCTTCAAGCTAGTGCAAGCTGCAAAGTCCTGCACGACCCTAGTGAGTTGTTATCTCTGGGGGAAACCAGAGGACTGAAACAAAGTACCAGCCTACCAGCTTTTTCCTAGCAAAGTCCCTGCCGTTTGTTATGTCAGGTAAATACCCTTATAGCCTCCCTTTGGCTTTCTCAAGACTTGGACAGCTGAATTAAGAAGAGCAAAATGTATCTCAGCGCTTCCTAAACCTTTTAAGTCTGTTGAAGCCTGGGAAGTCTGGATTATGATTTTGCATGGAAAAATGTTATTTTCATAATTCTAAGCAAAACCAGGTCATACTTATTTCCTCTGTTTTATTTTCAGGAAGCGATTCTGCTTGACCAAAATTAAAAGGAAAACCAGAGGTGCAATGACAAGAAGCAGAATCCCTCCCTGAGCTATGTCCCTGTGTTGGGCTATGGGGCAGCACTGAGGTGCATTGAAGTGCAGTGTTGGGAGTCAGTCACCAGCAGGAAACTGGTTAGCAAGGGGAGGCCCCTCCAAGCCCTACAGCAAAAAAAAAGCATTTTAGCATTTTCAGCACAACAGAGAGGAGGTGAAAAATGTCTGAATGGATTAAAGCGAAGAGGAGAGCCAGGCCAGCTCCCAGATGGGGTACGCTGAGTGCCGCAGGGCTGTGAGGTCTGATGCTTCCAGGAGTTGAGGCATCGCCAGGAACACTCACACAGCTCTCAGGGACACACAGCTCCCAAGGTCACCTGGGATAGGGGGGAAGGTCCTTGGATCAGTATCTCCAGAAGCAGACTATCATTTTATAAGGTGTAGGCAGCTGGAAACAAACCAGCCCAATTCACTCATCTCCCACCTGGCATGGTGCAGCCTGTCCTCTGCCTTTGGCTCTGCAAACTCTGACTGCCTGTGCTCAGCCCCGTTGCCTTTTCCTGCACCATCACCTTTTCTTGCACCATCTTTTACCTCTCAACTCCTCCTCAGTGAGAGCAGGGGAAACAGAATATCAGCCTTTCCTAGAGGAGGTGCACATCCCATTTTTTTTCTGCTGTTGCTTCTGCTATGAGCAGCTCAGGGTGCCTGCTCCTCCGACATGCCTGATGGCATGCTATGGTCCCTCCTTGCTCAGAGCTGCTGGCAAGTCTCTCTGGCTCAAAGCACTCACCTGCAGCTTTGGTTCCTTTCTGATACCAGCCCAGCACAGGGCTCAGGGGCCCAGGGCCATTGCGGGGCAAGGCTACAGCCAGGCATCACAGTATGAGCCTTCTGGTCTGCCCTGTCCTACCCAGCACAGCGACCAACTTACCATCTGGTCAGGAGCAGCGTCCTGTGCCTCACAAGAGTTACAGGCTTCACTCCTGCTTCAGGGCCCCACCTTGCTGAGCTCAGTCCCCCGTGGGGCATTTGTACCAGGCTATTTGTGAAGTAAGCAAAAGCTGCTCTGAGGAAAGCCCATAAATGTGGATGCTGGCTGCCTCTTGCACTGGTGTGCATTTTGCACCCAGGTCGTGGTACTCCCTGCTGCTCACTGTAATGCTCACTCACCAATGCGGGACTCTCCATGCCACTCAGGATGTTTCTGGGTTGGGTGAAATGGAGAGAAGCTTTTTATTTCCAGTCCAGCTACAAATGATTGGGTACTGGATAGCACACAAATGAGTGTGTTACTGGTGTGTGGAACCTGGGAGAAGGTGAAGCTTTCTGTTTTTATAGGGATTCTTCCATACCACATGGTTCCTGCATTACCACAGGCAGTCTGACTGGGACTAAACGAGGCCTGAAGGAGTCTGATATCAAAACCCAAACCACTGCAAAGCTTGAGCCCATCCCCGCTGCAGAATATAAACCACAGCAAAAGTGCACAAAAGTTTCTGCCTTGCATTGCAATTGTTCTGCCTTGTGAGTAATATCAGTCATGAAAGCTGCTTCCCTGTGAAGTTTTGTGATGTCATGGGTCCCCTTGACTGCAGTAAATCTAGGCTCTCCCTCCCACAGCTCTGCTCCACAGTCAGCTTCACTTAACATAACCTGATGCCCATCACAAGTATGACAGATATGGGGTCACGGGCACCGAACATCTGGGGGATCAATTGACAAGCATGATGGTAGTCGCTGTGATTCCATAAATCTTGATTTGTTGAAATAAAACACAGGGCTAAAGCCTAGTTTTGGGCTATGTCAGGTTACGGCTTTCAGGGTTGCCCTCAGTTTTTACTCAGGTGAAACTGCTTTCAGACCTGTCTCAGAACTGGACCGTGGAAAGGAGACACAGGAAAGTTTATTTGGTTATTAGTAGACTTAAGTGAGTCCTAAAAACTTGTGTCAGGGTGGAGCAAGGCCTAGCTGCTCCCCAGGGAAGGAGAGCTGGGAGCAAGGCTGGCAGAGGCTTCAGCAGCAAGGAGCCAGGATGCTGAGTGGCACGTGAGGGTCTGGATCAGGCCCAGAGACCAGGGCCAGACACAGCCCAGCAATCACCCAGCTCAGCGACCAGGCTGGTCTGAGGCCAAGCCAGGATGCCGAGCCAGCACGTCCAGATCGGGCCAAGATCACAGATGGAGGTATGAGCCCAGGCACAGCTGCTACCTAGCTGCCACCTAGCCCAGGTGGGACCAGCAGTAAATCCTCAGCTGAAAAGCAGGGAGGGGCAGGCCATTGCCTATAGTTGCCTTCGCCGCAGCCGTTATCAGCAAAGGAGCCGACCTTGGACTCAGCCAGCTTAAGATCCTCAGCTTAGCCAATGAGACACCCTGAGGGGGCATGCTCTCCAAGGCAATGACTTTAACATGCTATTCAAGTTCAGGTGATTGATGAAAAGGCTAAAATTGACTTAATATTAGATCTCTGCAGAGCCATGTCCACACAGATACAAAAGCTCAATCACATATTCCAAAGGAAATTGGCTTTGGTTGCACCAGATTCCAAGATAGGGAGGAAGGTTAAAATTACGCTATTTAATCCAACAGTGCGATAATGAGACAAAGTGATTAATTACACCTCCATAATGAGAAAGATGTTATGTACAGGCTTGAATTAGCTTTAACATATCACCTTGTAAACTGACTCCATGTTCACATATACCTACTGGTATTTCTGTACCCTAATTACTAGTCTTTCTGTGTTTAACCAAAGCCTGTAATTAGGAGGGAGAGGGAACGTTCTTGTCCTGGGCCCCTCCTTTGCCACAGGGAACCTGGCTGAGAAGATTAGTCATAACCAGATGGGAGTAAAAAGAACTTCCCCCTTCAGCAGTATTTGAAACAGAGGACATTTGGATCATTGACTAGCAGTGTGATGAGCTGGGTTAAACACCTTTCCAACCAGAGGGTCTGTGGTCACTCTCTATATCATACCCATGCAGCACCAGTTGAACACAGCCATTCCTGCGATGACGGCAGCAGCCACTACAGCTCACTGAACAGTAACTCACCCTTGGGATGCAAGGGGAATTTTGCCCAGCCATGTCTGGCTAAAGCTCTCTTCTAGCAAGCAGATTCAGAGTACATCTAGCATTTTCTAGAACTGATGGATTTTTGTTCTTAGCAGTTTATCAGAAAGCTGTATTATAAGAAGTTTGCATATCCCGTCTGACAGGCCAACACTGAATGGTCTAATTGCCACACCAGAAGTGCAAATACCTGCCTAACCACAGCTGAAGATACTCTAGCTCTATTCTGATGGGAATGAATGTTTTTATGTCCTGTCTGCTCACCAGCAATACAACTTGTTTACAGTAGCTTGGAAATGTATGTGAAAGGAAAAAAAAAAGACATTGAAAAGGCTTTGGAGCACAAGATGCTAAAGTAAAACCGATACTGTGGAGGAGGAGAATAATAAAAGAAATTCAGAAACCTCTGCAGTAACAGCAGACAGCCAGCAAGTCAATTACAGCTGAACCAGAATAGAGGCTAGGTCAGTTCCACTTCAACCTAGGAAAACGTGAAGCAACTGTAAGATGATCATGGCTTTGGAAACAATTTTACAAAGAGTGAAATGTCAGCAAATCCAAGCAATCACTTACTGAGTATTGCACCGTGATGTTTTTCATGGCAGTCCCCTGAAACTGTTCATCTGGTCTTCCATGGGATTGCAGTAGCTGGAACAGCTTGGTCATTCGTACAGCACTATATGACAGCTGGAGACAGTGCTGCCTCTGCCTGTTTATATTAACTGAGGGCGAAACCCTTCATGTCAAACAGCCTGCATTTCCAGAAGATAGCCCCTTGTATGAACATCTGGTCTCCTCCCATGTTTTCCTGTTATATCACTGCATTATGACATATCCTGACGGGCCCCATCCTTCCCCAAACTGCAAACCAGATGAACATACTACATAAGTTCTGTAAAATGGGAAAGATGTAAGCAAATCCATAAATGTGCTGCCTGGAAAGGTGGTGCGGCTGTTCAGGCATGGACCTCTGGGGCACGACCACCCTCACACATCCACATTGTTTCAGGGAGTCATTTGCTGTAGGACTATCCACCATGTACTAGCTTGTTGGGGAG
This sequence comes from Phalacrocorax carbo, assembly GCF_963921805.1. NCBI lineage: Eukaryota > Metazoa > Chordata > Aves > Suliformes > Phalacrocoracidae > Phalacrocorax > Phalacrocorax carbo. The sequence goes on along the minus strand of NC_087513.1, from coordinate 42,903,712 downwards.
TGGGGAAGCTTGTCATCCATGCCATATTCACACTCTCTGAGAAAGGACTAAAAGGTGCACATAACTATATTGCTTCTATAAGGACAGTCCCTGCTTTCTTGCCCCCAGTTGGCATTTAGAAGTCAGCAATACTAATGAACAGGAAATAAGGAGAAACCCCTGGAAGGGGGGGAGAGGGAATTACCCTCATTGCAGCAGTTCTTGAAAAAAGCAGTAGAGAATTTATCTGAAAATGAGAAAAGCTTTCAGTCCTGTCCTTCTGGTAACAGAGGGCTGTTCCACACAGTACTTTCTCCAGAAGAACATTCGTACACCAGGTGGGCACTCTTTAAGGAATCCAATGAATCTGTGTCAGTCTGCTATCAGGAGCATTTCTGCTACATTTTAATTGAGTCCTTGCTGCAGTATGGTTGAGCTAACATAAGTACAGGGTAACAATCCTTTTCTTTTCTTTTTTAGTATTTTATTGAGTCATTGATTCTACTGGAATTGCAAAATAAAACTTTTGCTAGTTTAGATGAAGTCATGAGTTCTGTCAGCAGAAATCCATAGATCAATTTGAATCCATAAATCAGATTTGTGATTTCTATTTGAGGAGTCAAATCTTTCTGTGCTTCCTCTCAAGATAGTGAAAGTTATACCATGAGTAAAATATCCATATATATGTATTTATAAAATACTGGAGGTAATTTTTAAACTCTCCATTTAATGGATTCATCATTCACCCTTACCACAATCACCTCCTATTTTTAAGAGTCTGTAACTCACCAGTGCAATTTTAGTTTGTTGTTCAGGGATAGATTTTTTTTTTCAGTGAATATCCTGTTGCACAGTGATACAATTCCAGGAGATTTTAGGGATGAGTCACTTGTATGGGCCATCCATCATGCCATAGTGAGACACACAAAAAAAACCCAACAAGCCACTTGGGATCTGGATTAAATAGCACTTGAAAAACATCAGAATTCATGTTATGACGTACTAGAAGGAGAGAATTTGTTGCACAGACAGCTAAACAATAAAAGCTTGCTTCGATCTTTGCTTCCTAAGGCATTCAGTTTTGTGAGGCTATCACTTAGACCACTCTGAGGGCATTTAAGCATCTGAGAGTGCCTAAAAGTCACATGCCATTTTTAGACTATGAAGACAGTAGACCTCAAGGTAAAGTAATCTTTCTTGGGCTGTTTGTTGGTTATGGCAGTTACATCTGATTAATTTATTTTCTCTTAAGGATTGGTGAGCAGGGCAAGCTAATCCTTGGTGAGACTGTGCTGAAGTTAATGAAGTTGCATTCAACGCAGTTCAGTTAAAGAAATGAAGAGGATTTCACTTTGTACTTCTGGAGGAAAGGTAGGGCAAAAGAGGAGAAAAGGACAGACTTCTCTAAGTAAACTCAGGACAATGGGTGTATCTGGAGATGCAGAGAAATGTAATGCCTAAGACAAATATCTTGGTAGCATGCTAGTTAGGCTAAGGTGTCTCACCGTTAAATGGTTTTGAGTGCCTGCAGTAAGGTTATGTCATGTAATATTTTCCTCACTGCATTTATCTTAATGCAATTCTGTACTATCAACATTTTGGCCCTGGAGCCAAGTAAGACTAGGGGTATCTACATGTTCATAACTTCTGAATTTAAACCATTGGAATGCACATCTGGGATGGGAGCACTGAAAATATTTCAGTTGATATGAAACTAAGCAATGTTTCTGCTTAGCAACAAATTGCTGTGAGCACATCACTGCTATGCCCAAAAGCCTAGCTACTGTGGCCAGGAAAATCACATTAATATCCATACCAAGCATGTTGTATTTGAAGAGCTGAGAAAACTGCTAAATGGGTTTTCTAGCCAACACAGACAGATGAATACCACTACCCTATAAAACTACTTTTTGACTATGTGGGGATTTTTTTTTTTTTTTTTCAGGAAGAGAAGCATGGGGAGGTAGAAGTGAAATGGTCTCCACAAGCTCTTAACAGCACAGCTAGCAGTGTCCCTCATTGCCTGTTCAACAACTTTCTGTCACGTTCTTGGTGCGCTTGCAGTTAGCTCCCCTTCCAAACACCTTCTTCAGACAGAACATTAAAAAAAAAGGGTCATTTTGGCCTGAAAAACCATACAATTTCCAGAAAATTGTGTTCTAGACACAGATACATCTCAATAATGGGGATCTCGGAGGACAGACAAGTGGGATCATCCTTCACTACAGAAGTACTGGCATGTTTGAGTTCTGCAAAACTTTGCCTATATCAATAATTGCTGGTTTCTAAGCAAACACCAACAGTGAGGCTGAACGAGAAGCTTTCTTACCTTCACTTTAACCATTCACAAATCCTCATCAGCAGCAAAACTACAGCCACTCAGTTCTGCATCGCAAAAGGCCTCACCAGGTGATGATGGCCTTAGATAACCAAATCTGTAATACTGCACTCTAGACCAAAATATGCTCATGACCCAAATATATTTTAATCAAAATGTTTTTTTTTTTACATGTGCATGTGACATACGGCCTCATGTAGGAGGAGTGTACAAAGACCCTGAGCATGTCAATGCATTGGTCTAGTGTTCTGGCAAGCACTAGCACTGTCCCATGCTGGAACAAATGCAGTTTCTGCTCCTAGACACACAGCATTGCTGCCATTAGCGCAGCTGCAAGAAGGTAACAGGCCTCGGGGTCCAGCTGACTTGCCAGTGCCTGCCCTCATTTTCCCACTTTGTAGTCAGGTACATATATTTCTTCAGGCTACGGGCTATGACGCAGTGTATAGCCTGTGTACTGGGCATTTGTTCTGCTGGATGGGCATTTCGAACATGAAAAGCTAATAGCTACTAACTTGACACAGTCTTTGGTCTCAGATGATGTCAAAGACATTGGCTGTGCCAAGGGTCAAACAATGCTACTGCCTCCAGAGATAGTCTCTGTCAGGTAAGACCCCTCACTCTTTTCCCCAGCATTACAGGGTGCTCATATGGCACTTATATTCCAAAGAGCAATAAGCAATCCCAACTTTCCTTGTGAGGCAAGAAACTAAATCTATTTATGACAAAAACATAAAGCATTTTTTCTGGTTTTTAAACAGATTAAATAACATAGATGACACTGTCTTGGCACCTTTTTCAGTTTTCCTTATATTTATTGTGGTTTGACCCAGACAGGAGCTTTTCCAAGTAGCCACAAATGGCAGAGGGACACAGACAATCATGTGTCTTGGTTTCCATCTTGGAGAGAAAGATACCTTTCCTCACATTTTCTGCAGATTTAAAATTGTCTCTGTGTGGTTTTAACAAGCTTTCAGCTTTTGAGAATTTTCAGAGAGTGCTTTCCTTGACAGGTCTTGACATTTTTTTCCACAAAACTATCAGCCTTCACACGACAAAATAAATAGGTTCAACGTGGGTAACATCAAGCTTCAAAACTGCAGCTCCCGTAGTATCTTTCCATGACTTTGCCTAACTGACATCTGCTGAACCTGTAAGTCACTGCTGGAAGCAAAATTGCTCTTTCAGTTATTTGCACACAAAGAACTGTTGGTGTGACTGAGGGAGAGAAAATCTTACAGAGGGGACATTAAAAAATCAACCTTTTCATCCTTTGTGAGAAACAGATATTATGTTAAAAGGAATGAATAAAACACACTGAACAGTGTATGAATACTAGCATTGCATGTTAAAAGACATAAAGCCACATTTATAATAGAGATGGTGGTTGTTTAGGAAGCTTTGCTATTTCCTACGTGTGGTCACTTATCAGTAGCCCATAAATCCATCACCCAAGACTCAATTTTTGTAAATCTGTATTAGCTAACTCTTTGTTGGTTGGACAAACTGTCCTTTTCTGGGCAATACCATATACCCTCTGCAAATGGAAAGAAACAACTCTCTGTCTAATTAGCTGCATTTATTGCTTGCGTAAAAAGTACTGGAAGAGAGCCCCATTACGCGTTACACACATCTGGAAACATAATTCCTGCCCTGAAAATTTAATTCAAGTTAAAGTATACTCAGAGGATCACCAATAACATTCTACAGTTAAGGAGACTGTGCTGTCATAGACATACTCCATTGCAATTGCTAGACGAAACGTAAGTAAATTATCACAGAAAGTGCTTGCAGGACCTTGAGTGATTTCATAGAGGAAGAAGCAGTGAGTCACAATAATATAAAGAGCATGCACATAACTTTACTTTCTTCAAATCTGATTGGCATGTAGGTTTACAGACTCTTTGCTTTCAGAGGGCAGGTTTGGATAGCAGGTACAAATCTCTTTTCAAAACAGCCCTAATTCAACAAGTCTTGATCTGGTGAACATAAAAGAGGGAAGTTCCCTGGAGTTCTTAGCAGTTCCCAGTCCATAAAGGAACCATGCACCAAGGTGGACTTCAGAAAGACTGACATGATTGTAAAGGCACCAACAGGTTGATGCAGAAATCAATTTATTTTAATCTGGTTTTAAAACATAATTGTACTGCTACAATAGTGTGGTTTTGATGGCTTAAATGCACATTTCTATAGTATGACACATTCTCATTTTTCAAAATACTCTATTTGATTTAACTTTACTGGATTTAAAACAATTATTTGGGTGACATTGACACTATGCTTTGAAAGTTATTTTGTTTTAAAGCTTAAGTTATTCTCTTATTTTGTCTCTCAATTAAGGTAATTTATTTTACTTAAGCATATATGATTTTTTCACTTCTTAAGTAGGGGCAGAGGCTAACCGTGCAATTCTGCTAGGCTGAGCCCAATAAAGAGCATATGCAGCCCATGTCACTGCACTGCAGACACCACACTAGAGGGTAGAGGGGGTGAGCTCTTCAGGGCTGGTTACTGGTGCAGACACCATTCCCTTCTGGTCTAGACTTGATGAAAAAGAAATAGTTGAAGAAGGCTTGTGGAATAAAATATTTTAAGAATATCCCTACTGCAAAACTTAAAGGAGACTTAGAGGAGGAGCTGTGAGTTCCTTCTCATGAACCCAGAACACACAGTGTATAGCGCATGGCCCCAGGGCACCCAGGCTTTTCCTCCCACCAGCCCCATCCATCTTGATGGGCCATGACGGTTTCTTGGACACCCTCACTCTTCAGCTCCCTTCCTCTGACCCATCATCCTGCCCATGTGAAGTGGACCACTTGTCTCTGGAGGTGCTGTACATGCAGCCCAGCCCTCTCTCCTTGAGAACTTCCCCAGGTTCTGAAGGGAATTGTCCAGCCAACAGCTCCAGCGAGGAAGGTGAGGCATGCCCCGTGCTCCCTCACTGCCCTTCTTTGGCCACCTGCACCTGAGCGGGAAGGAAAGTTGGTCAACATTCCCCCCAACCCTGGGATTTCTTAAACTACCTAACACATATTTGCATGCACATGACATGTAATGTAATTTAGAGACTAAGAACATGATTTAGTGCTGTATTCATATACCCAAGGGAAAACCAGCAGCCCAGAAACTCAGCTGAGTGTGGGTCTCATTGCTTTTGACATACTCCTCAAGACAAATGACTGTCGCCATGTTGTGATGTCCAAAAGAAAAAAATAGGAATAAAACTTCTCACTTTACCTTTTAAAAAAGTGAGTCTAATCTGGTCCGGTGGGAAAAATGACTTACCTTCAATCATATAATGAACACTGCTACAGGGCAGACTTACCTGGGTGATTTGTATCTTAACTTGCCTCAGTTTCTTTTAAAGCTTAACCTTCAAGCTGAGTGATCTGGTTAATTCTTAGTTTGAGCCTAATCGCAAGATTCCTATAAAGTTTGTTAGCCTCACAGGCACATTTCGATTACCTCAGCTCAGGTTTAGCATTTTTTTTCCTTCCCTAGAAAATACATGTGAGCTCAGTTGTTCCAGAACATGAAGCATTTCTCTTTCTGTGATTTTTTTTTAGCCTGTGTTACGTTAGCAATTGAACTTTCCCTCAGCAACAAAACCATAATAAATGTTCAGTTTCCATTGAACAAAAGGAAAATCAGGGTAAAGTCTGCTTAGCTTCCTTTGCCTGTGAACTAATGAACACAGACCATAAATGACTGCCTGCAAGATCCAGTTATCTGTCTCTGCGAAAGGAACATACACTGCAGGAGAAAATGAGATTGCAAGAAAGAGGGAAGCTGGAGGATTAATAATTACAGGAAAGGAAACTCATTTAGGAGCCTAACATGGTCATTACGTAACTAAGCTTTGTTCAAGACTGTTCAGATGATAAAGCAGTATAAACTGAGAATCAGCTAATGACTTGCTTGAAATGCTTTAGAAGCTCAAGCTTGGTTTTGTTTGGTTTTGTTTTTTTTTTTGGCATGAGCCTTGACCAAACGTAGATCAAGGGGACTTATTAACTGATTATTATCCGACGTGTTCTGTACACATGAGGAGTGCTTTCCTTTTCCCAGAAATACAGCCCTCAGCAAGAAATAGGCTCTTCTCTTGCTGAGAAGGTTTGTCTTCAGAGGGCATATCTGAATTCTTTTAAGTCTCTTTATCGCTGTCTGCATATGTCTCCTTCAATGTAACGGTACCAACCAGGCAGCAGCAGCCTGATTCACTCCTCCAGTGACATGAGTGGTCTCAGCTAGTTCTGCACTAGAGGAAGACAAGTAAAGACAAACAGGAGGGAATAGCAGCCTAGTAACCACTCTTCCAAAACCAAGCCACCTTTTAACAGTCAACTAGCAACATGCAGAGGCCTTAGGCTAGAATGGCTAGCTCAGACCTCAACCAAAATCCATGTTATCCCCAACATGTCTCAGGAATCTAATTTGCTTGTCTCTCCCAGTGGGTGGGTGAGTGTCAGGCTGTCTATCTTCTGCTAGATGGCAGCAAAGCCAAAAAACCTGTCTCTTCACAGTTGGTCTTGTCATTAATGAATAGATGCTCATGGATTTGCTGGTAATTGCTTCCTGGTAAAAGAAAGCGGCCTCATCCAGTTTTTCATGGCCATGCCAAACACACAGCTCTTGTTCCTCATATCTCCACATAGCCTTCCTTTCTTCATGGTAGAAATGAACTAATTCAACAATAAAAAGAATAGAAGAATTTAGGGAAATGGGGCATGGACTGTGTTAATGATAAATAACTGTACACTTGTTTACCATTAGCATAGGGACTGTACATCAACATATAGTTCAGCGCAATGTTGAACTACTCTAAGAGTTGACAGCTCCTGCTCATTTCCATGGCACTGCAGCTCCTTTTTGCCAAAAAGGCCAAAAAAAGATATTACCAACCAACTTAGGACAAAGTCTGATTCTGTTTTCATTGGTGGAAGTCTGAGGTTCAGCAATACATGTGGTTTCCAGTCCGACTTTTATGAGTATTCACACTTTTTCAATAGCGCTTATCAAGACTTCTATTGCTTCACTGTGCTAGCAAGATCTCCTGTAGCATATTAAACTACAGCATAAGAAGCAGAGGTACATCAGTTGGGTATATTAATCTGGAAGCCCAGCAAAGACACTTACAATAAACCCTGCCAATGTCTTCCAGAGATTTGGCACACAATAAACTTATGAATTTCAATCTTATTTCATTTTTATGGCACCCCTGGGTCCAGATAGGATTCTGCTGTTTGCCTGGGAAATGAGGTGCTCTAGTTTATATAAATGAAGGAATGATTGAAAAAAATCATCCTGCAGATGCTTGGAGTGACAAATCATACTGGTGCATGCAAAAATTTTCATCTCTAGTGTACCATTTTCATAAAAATTAAGTAATTTATTCCTTAATTGCTATAAAATATCAGGCATCACTGACAGTGGATAGCCAGTGACCATGTAGAATTGTAAGGAGATTTAGTGGCAGATAACAGATATGTGTAAAGATTGATGTGAATGATGCATTTATTTATGGGATGGTTACTGTAGCCCCCAACTGGTGAGTAGGATGCAAAGGGCAAGATGCCCTCTTAATCTCATAAACTTCAGAGTCATTAAAGTAATAACCATATTTATGTCTTCAAAGCACTTTGTAAACATTAACTAATGAATCTTCACTATGTACCTGTGAGGAAGACATTTTATAGATGGGGATGTGCACAAAGAGATGCAGAGGTTTATCCAAGGTCACAGCCACAGCCAACATTAACAGAGATTAGTACACAGTGTTCATTAGACCTCATTCACATTGGGAACAGTGTCTTAAATATTTCATTAAAAATACATTGCACACCCTCTCATCCAAAGCAGAACAATACTGCAGCTGTGACAAATGTCCAGAAACTAAAATGACCTTGGGCAGGGCCATCTCCTTTACCTCTTGTCAAATATGCCTCTCTCTCTGCTTGGTTTATTCCCATAGTATCCAAGATAAACAGAAATTACAGTGCAGTGCAATTACCTACACACTATTCCACAACTTGACTTATTTTTAATGAGTGCCATATACCAAAAATAAAAGGATTGCTTGAAAAAACTGCTTTCACAGATCTGGCTAGTTTCTCAGGTGCCATAACTAACTGTCCTAGTGCAGTTCTAGCTGAAGGAGTTGACAAAACCATTAAAATTATATGCCTGCTCTTTGAATCCACAGTTGGTACCAGCTCCATGTTTACAGGGTGATATATTCACCAGGCCAAATTCACAGCAGGGCCTGATATCAAGGAAAAATGCAACTGCACCAGCTGAAGAGAAGAGTGCTCTTAGCTTGCTGCAAACTCCTCATCACCACTCTCTCCTGTGCCTCAGGAGAGCATCTCCTTAACCACTTCTGTTAGTCTAAACAACTCCATTCGTAGGTATTGGTTAACTCAGCTCACGTGGACTGAACCAACGAAGGGAGTTTCATGAGCAGCCCTACTAGCAGATCTGAGCAAACCGGAGTTTTTGGCAGCCCAGCAGAAAAACAGGAGCAGATGATGCTCTCTCCCGCTGTTGTATCGGTTTGCAGTGCATGTTTTCTCACACTCTGGGACAACGTATCAATGACACACCTTCAGTCATCGGGTACGAGGGATGCTTCAGTCCCACTCCTACTTCCACTCCACCATAGCATTAGTTCTATTCCATAATCTGTAACCCCTCTACAAAAAGGAAAGATGATGAGAAGAAAGCAAGAAACATTACGTAGTGTGGCATGTCAGAGCACCTCAGTCATGGCAGTCCTTGCCAGCATCAAAATATTTCATCTTAAAGGTAGGTACCACCCATTGGCACATTTTAATACAGCTTCAGCTCCTTGATGATCAGAGCTTGGGAAGAAGATGAAGGCCATCTAGGATGACAAATGGGAGTTTAACGTGCACCTTTTCTGTGATCTGCATACTTACAGCACTGCTCAGCTTTGATTTCCCTAGTTCAGTATCTCCTTCTCAATATTGTCTTTGAAACCTATCGGTGATATTTGTATCTCATTGCATCCCTGAATTGTTAATTCATTCACCTCTGAAGGAAAAGAAGGAGAATGTCCCTCCTATTTTACCTCATAACTTCATTTTTTTGAAATGTTTATTTCCTGTCTATAGTGGAAACTGGGTTTCTTTCATTGTTTGATTTTCTTACCTTGCTTTTGCTGCATACTAGACTGCAACCTGGTTTCTTCCAACTGTAGTTGAGGTAGATAGAGCCTTAAAGGGATAAATTAGTTTGAACATTGGCAAAATAGTAGAGGGATAACTCTGCAACAAAAGCAACATCTATATGCCTACCTGGAACACCTGTAAACCATAAGGTAGTTATAATAAGTCTTCCTTCTTTTCCCTTGCCAAACTATCTCCCAACCTGTTCACTTTTTGGTATTTGTTGAACTATAGCAGAAATAAAACCAGAGATTTATGCCAAAAAATGAATTTTTGTTTCATGCAAGAATTTTATGCCTTTTAATAATAATGCAACATTAGCTCATTTTTAACCCAAGCAGACACCCTTTCTTTCCATTAACTTCTGCATGTTCTGCCTCAGGTGTATGATTAATAAAGGGCCAAAGATGGAGGAGTTTATTTATCCAATTAATCCTATTAAGAACAGTGGGGAGTTCAAAGGCTGGTAAGAAAAACGACCCACTTGTTGAAATGTTTGGACCAAGTAAGAGAAAATTAGTCCCATCTGTTTTTTCTATATTCTTAAGGCAGAATGAACAGCTATGCAGGAAAATACATTTCTGGTGTATTTTAGAATCATCATAGTAAAGTAAGAGGCCATTTTCAGACAGCATTAAAAAAAAAAAAAAGATTTCTGGAAATTAATACTATACCAGCTGCCTAGCTTTTTAACAGTAGGGCATGGAGATTCAGTCTGACAGAACCATTACTGAGTGGTAGGTGTGCTACACTTGAAAAAATGGAGTTCTCTTTTTCTGTGCGCTTTTTAAACACCTCTGTTATTACAGACACCGGAACGGTAACAGATTGTGTCTCCTTAATATGTTTAATTATATTTAATAGTGTTTCATCTCAGACATTACAAGCTGGGAATGAAGAGAATGCCTGGGAATGAAAAGAGCTGCCAGGCTTGGAGAAGAGAGATCAATGAGGAGCCAAGGACCATTTCTAATTAGGGAACTACTTCAGAATGGGATAAATTGCTGCTCAGTCTAATTGATTTATTTATTTATTGACCAATTCCATAAAATAGAATATTATTTCCTATGTATGCATTTATACTAAGAAAAAAAATTGGGAAAACGCCAGAAGAAGGAAACAAATGCCAAGCTACCTACCCAAACAACTGAAGCATTACAGATCCTATTACAGTTTATAGCAACTGGGATTAGAAATGCCACAGAATACTCTCCTGCCATCCTTTTACCGACAAATCTTCTGTGTTCTTCCAAAGCAGTGACTGCCAGATTAGGTCTGTAGCACTGATTTCTAAGGAGACATCTGTTAAGATCCAGGTGGGATTCAGAGCCCCCATCACTTTGAATAGGCCCTTCAGCACTGTAAACCTTTTGAATCAACATAATCGTCTAATGGATAAGGAGGGCAGGAGAACCTATTTCTTTTTAAATGTTGGTTTGCTGAAGCTTAAAGTCCCATAAGTTTCCAAACCATTTTCCAACCAGCGTGAACAGCCAGCATCCAAACAGTAGCTGTGTGTTACATCTTTCTGGCTTCTTGCTCTTTTGAAGTTGATAGCCTCTGAGAAATTAATCTGTTCCACCTCTCCAACAGCTATAAACTACCTGTGTGCTTTCTCTCATAAAATGTGACCCACTAATACTGTTGGTGGGTTACAGTAAGGGAGAGGAGCTGCAGGGCACTTGCTCCCTGCTGTCCCATAGACTCTCTGGCTGTGCCAACATTTCCTTGGAGTTTGGAGCTGCTGGGGATGCACAGAGGTCCTGAACACCATTGTAGGTGATGCAGGATGTGTGGGCATCACACAGAGTATGGGTAGCATGCTGATGCCTTCCAGGTCCTGCCTGGTCCCCTGGAAATGGCCTTCTCCTGGTCAGGCCGGGCACACTTTCTCATCTGACCAGACACAGACCTGATCTCCAGGCAGGCTGCTGCCCATTACTCAGTCTCAGTGACAGTGCAGCTATGGCCTCTCCAGTTAATCTTCTTTGTCATCTCATGTACAACAAGCAAAAAGTAAAACAAACATAAAACCCCAGCCCTAAAATACTCCTGAGCTCCAGGACATTAGCACTCTACTCATTTCAAGTGAAACCTTCAAGTGGCTTGCAACAAATTGCCACAAACCAGCACGGAGCAAAAACTCCTCACCACCCCTGCTCACGTGCACAGATGTTTCCTTCCTGCACACAGGCACGTGGGTGCCCTTGGGAAGTGAAACCATGCTCTCTTCTTCTTTGGGGAAACAAGATAGCTATCTATTTATGAAAAAGAAAAAATACCTTCAAAGTCATACGGAAACACTTGACCACACAGTTGCTGTTGTTGCTGTAGTCATACCAAGCAAGGTCCCTTGGGCTAGCCCAAGCTGGATCAGCCCCGCTCTGGCTGCTGGAGACTGTACAGCTCTTCTGGGTTTCTTCTGTTGCAGGGCTGAAAAGTCAGACGCTGCAGCGGGCAGCAGTTACAGCCTTCCCCATCACTCCACAGCCTGGCTGGCTATCTACGCGGCTTGAGAGCACGTGCCCCATAGAAGAGCTCTTCCGAGTTCTGCAACTGCTAACTTTATACAACTTATATTTGGCTAGATGAATTAATAATTTCTGTTTTTTTAATATAATTTACATCCTCCAGATGAATTCCAGTGAGATGGAGACCACTCTGTCTGTTGCCAGGCTTACACAGCAATCTGAGTCATCCCTGATTAATTGGATGCCTTGAGCCCCAAGGGGGTTTGGATCCCTCAGAAGCACATGGAAAGTTTCAGGAGTGTTACACTTTGCAAAATGAGAATGAGGTAAATACAGTCTACTGAAAGGCAAAAAATGAGTTAATTCAATTAAGTGCTTGGGATTTTCCACTTTTTCAAAATTTGCCTTGTTGTTTACACAAATGGATGACATCCAATAGATGCACAATGAAAGGAAGAAGGATTTCCTATGCTTAAAGATACTTTTATATAGACATGCAGTGTACACTTTGAAACAAGGAAAGAAGGAAACTAACACTCAGCATGTGCTCGCAACTTCAAACAAGTGGGTAGCTGTATGAAACAAAAGCTAAATGTGTATCTTGACATCTGAACAGGAAAACCAGCATCTTTTATGGGTACCAACATCTTTATTTCATAGGAACAACTCCTGAGGTTTGGGATGTGTTTTCCAGGCTCACAGCAGGAAAGAGGATTTCCAGGATGCAGACAACACCTCAGGAGTCACAGCACGGTCCAGCCCTGGCCTAGGGAAGGTGCACAATAGAAAAAGATGGGGATTTTCTGAAGGTACCTCAGGCAAGCTAAAAAAACCCAATGGCCACCTGGAATCAGCTCTATTGACTGGGTTCTTTCGCACCCATTTTACATGCCTGAAGACAAGAGGTTTTAAAAAACCTTTCCTGATGTCAGAGCTAAAGCTTGTGTCTGCAGTGCCCCTTTCTGTTTCCATCCATACACTGGCAATAGATACTTTTCTTAAAGTATGGCGGAACTGGCGTGTCCAGAAAAAATCCTGGTGAGCATGGTAGATGGAAGGGGACACATCACTGCATGCCTTGGAATGGGAGAAGGCAGAAGAAAAGGCAGTGTCACCTTTCAGAAAAAGTGTTTGAAGATGTCTTACCTGGTGCTAAGAAAGAACATGATTGAATCAGACCTTCTCAAACACAGCAGCTGAGGCCCAAGAGGATTCCAGACAAGCTCCTGGTAAGGAAACATTTAAAAGGAGGCAATCCAAATGGCTATGCAAAGGCTAAATGCTATTTTTCAACACAGTTAACATGCAGCAGCACATGAATGCAAAATGATGCACTGAAGGATGTTACCCTGATTATCTCATACTCCTTCTGGAAGAGCTCAGCTGACAGGAGGTACAGGCTCAGGGAGCAGCCCCTCATCTCATGCTTGCACACCTCTCTAGTGGGATTGGATCGTCCAGTGGGACTGGAGGAAGGCAAACGTAAAAGAGAAAGGCGGGGAGACAAGAAGACCAATTAAGTGTTATCAGATCTCTGTGGCAGATCTTCTTTCACCTAGATTTATGTTTCAGAGTTTCAAAGAGCTAGCAACAGAGTTAGAGTTGCTCTTGGAAGTCTGTCCCCTCAACACGCACAGACCAGCACAACAAACCTCTGATGCCTCCAAGAAAGAAAGAGAAGGAAATAAATGGAGGGAGGACAGCTGCAGCATGTTAGCAGTATTTAGCTGTTGTGCTGGCTCATGTGTGGAATGTTTTTCAAGTTCAAACCTTACCCTTAGCTTATCTCTTGTCTATCGGTCCACAGCAGAGTCACTGAGGTTAATAACTCTTTTGTTTCCTCTGTAGTATCCTCTAGACTGTCTGGGTAGTGCATATCAGCAATGTGTCAGCCCCAGGCTGACTCACCACACTGAAGCGTTCAGCCAACAGAATTAACTACAACTTGTAAGCTTTACATAGACAAAAAAAATCAGGATCCTGACTTCCACGCTGATAAACAAAAAGAAAGGTCTGGAGTGCTTACATTAGTCACCCAGGGCTTCCTTAGTGTCCAGAGAGAGACGAGCACCCTGAAAGAGTAATTCAGGTCGTAGGAGGACTAAATTGCATTCTGGAGTTCCTTGCCTATGGCAATAAGAGAGCTTAAGACAATGAGACTTTCAATTTAGGTGGCTCATTAAGTGCATATGACGCGATGGGATGAATTTGGGTGAAAGTGTTCATGCCACTGCAACAACAGAACACCGGGAGGATTACTGCTGTGTTTTTACTTGGAGAAAGGCTAGCTCATCATTTTCCCACGAGCCTTTGATCTCATCCCAGTGGCTCTGCTCAAGTCACTAATCCCCAAAAGCACAAAGCATTCCCTTTTCAATTTAGAAAAAGAGTGGGTGTATAGATGAGCGCACCAAAAGGGTTTGGGGAAACCAGAGCAGGACGGAGAATATAATTTCAATCCCCTGTCCTTGGGAGGGGATATGCTTCTTTCTCCTCTTACACAATTCAGAGGAGAATATCAGACTTTCTGCTGTTGCTCTGAAGGCTGAGTGTTTAACCAGACATGCTGTCCTCTTGCCTGAGGACAGCTGCAATACACAAAGTGCATTTTAAGAAGTCATTGCTTTTATTAACTGCAATTATACAGGCCAGTACTGAAAACAAGAAAGGACTATTACCAAGTCTCTCCCAGCCATCAAAATTCATAAAAAGCAGCATCAATTTACTAAGTTATAAAGCAAATAGTTTTAAGCCAGCAGAAATATCCAGGGTAGGAGTGTAACTGACCAAACTCCCAACTTTCACAGACCACATTCATAACTTTCTGCCCACTTTATGATTTCACAGTATGTGTTCTTTTCTGGGGAAGGAGATGACTCTGTATGGAAAATTAAAGTACTGTCTCAAGTTCACACTGATATATACATAGATCAGTGGAGCCTTTCATTCATAATTTCTGAGGAAAAAAATATTAAGTTATTCAGAGGCTAAGCTGCTATTGAGATTGAGGCTATAGGATCATGGAAACTGTAGGTTGGGATATACCTTGAAAGGCCATCTACTCCCACCTCCTTCTCCAAGCAGGACTGTTACCATCCCAAGGTTCTTCCTAATGGAGTGCTACGTTAGGTTCTTCCTAGTGTAGTCCAGTGTATGGGCTGCCTAATTTGCAGTGAGAGTACCCTGTTGGCACACATCCACTATAAAAATGCAGGGCTTTTTTAGCAGGGCTACCACTAGCCAGACACTTCCCAGCCTGTCCTGATGCATGGGTTTATTCTGCTACAGGTGCAAAACTTTGCATTTCTCCTTGTTAAACCATTCAAACTGTTTAGGTTGGCCTAGTCCTCATGTTTAGCAAAGGTCCTTTGGATTAAAGCTCTGCCACCCATCTTGTCAGATGCTTATTCTAACTATCTTCTGCAAATTTGCTCATGGTTCATTCTGTGTTATCAGCCAGGTTGTTGATGATGATGTTAAACAACCCCAGCAGTACTCCTCTCATAAATGTTCACCAACCAAATGTGAGCCACCCTTTGAGCTGAGAGGTTCAGTCCCCCTACCCGTTTGTTTCTCCAGGCCATATTTCCTCAGTTTCCAGATGAGAACGCTGTGGGTGATGGCACCAAAATCATTAGTAAAGTCAAGTGTATTATATTCATGGCCCTCATCTTCTCCACACAGACAGCTACACTGTTGTAGAAGGCAATCCATGTTGCCTGTTTCTGATTACCTTCTTACCTGTCACATGTCTGTGAATGGATCCCCAGGAAACATGTTCCACAGTCTTTCCAGGAACCTAGGTGACGCTGACTGGCTTTCACTGCAGTGAAGCTCCCTGGGTCCTCTCTTTTGACTTCTTAAGGACTGACTGCTAGTCTTTTTCTTGTTGTCACAGACCCCTCCCAATCACCATGATTTGTCAGAAATAACAGGCAACACACTATGGCATCACAGAAGGCAATTCTTTCAGCACTGTTGGGAAAATCTCATCCATCCCCATAGGTTTGAAAACATCCAGGGTCTCCAGGTAGTGCCTACTGCATTGTTCCCCCACTGTTGCCTGTCCCTTGAGTCTCCAAATTGTGCTGAAACACACAGTGGTCTGGAGCAAGTTTTGCTTGTGAAAGCAAAAGCAAAAAAAAAAAGTTATTTGAATTTCTCAGCCTCTTCCATATTGTCCAACACTAACCTGTCTCCTCCAACAGACCCACGCGCACTTTTGCAACCAGCATACCTGTAGAATTCTTGGTATCCTTAATACCAGCTCCAGGGCTTTAAGCTCCTGATTTTGTATGTACACACCCAAACTATGGTTTCATACAACTCCTTTCTCCCTGCCCTTGTATTAGCACCTGGCATGCTCCTTTTTTGTGTCGTAGTGCATCAAGAGACTCCCCACTTCACCATGCTGGCCTTTTGCTGCAACACCCAGTCTTCCTGCACAACACAATGGTTTGTTCCTGAGCACACTCTATTTTTCCTTTGAAAATCAGCCTTCTTCCCGTTCATGATGCTTTCCAAGGGATGCTACCTAGCAAATCCCTCACTGAAGTCCACTCTCCTAAAATCCAGTCCTGACTCTATCACCGATACTCCTATCTCTCCTCTGGATCCTGAACTCAACCATCTTGTGGTCACTGCAGCTGAAGCTACCATCCACAGCCACACTTGACCCCAATTCTTTCCCTCCGGTGAATGACACATCAAAGGAGCATTGCCCCACTGGAGAGTTTCACAAAATTTACATTACAGAAGTGTCACTAGCACTCTAGGATCTGCCTGAATTGCCTGCAAAACACCAAGTTGCCCTTCTAACAGATGCTTGGATCATTGAAATCCCCTCTGTGAGCTCACCTAGATGCTCTTCAGAAGTTCAGGAACTAGAAAGGTTTCTCAACTTTCATCCTGGATGCTAAGACATGGAACCGCTTTTAAAACACAAATTTTTTAATAACATAATGCTTGTTATATAAACAAGCCCATTGTACCTTCATGCATAGAATGAATTCAGCTCTATATCTGTCTGCTTCTGTCTTCTGATACTGTCTGAAGAAATTAGATTTCCTGCTGCATCTGCAAAGCTCATTTTTGCACAATGAAGAATGACAAAGATGAGCCATAGCACAGTCGGGGGCTTACATGAAGAAGTGTTTATTTTTAGAGCAAAGCTAGAGTATAGAGACCTATGGAGGTGTAACACTGACATCTTACTGCACTGCAGCTTTTGGGGCCTTGCACATTCTGTAGTCATTTCCACTTGCGCAAGGTTAACAGAATAAATAAGTGGAAAAGCTAGCAAACCCCAAAAGTCTTTGCAGTTGTTTATTCGTTTTTGTTTCACTCTGATTTTAAACACTGAGGTGGTGCAGAATCAGGCCTCCTATACTATGTTAAATCACATTCTTAAAAGGATGCATGTAAGAATGTATGCAGTTACTTGTAATGCATACAAGTAAAAAGATCTCTGGTATAAAAAGTAGCACAAACTTATCCTCTCTTGGGAGGCGAAGGCCATAATCATATAGGCCTGGTGTTCAAAGACTTGATGTGATCATAGACCAGATACCACCTTAGGGAGGCTGTTAAGTCAGGGGACAGAGTTTTACCAGTATCTGAAAGTATCAGCGTCCTGGCAGTGTCCATGTCCTGCTGTCGAGGTAGTTCAGTCTTTTATCTCCCCATAATCTATAAGGATACATGTAAGGATATTAAAATGCCTTTTTTTCCTTTTTTTTTTTTTTTTTGCGTGAGCTTCTCAAATAAAGGTCTGGCAGGACTTTCTTTCTATCTTCCCCTCCTGCCGCCCCAAAAGCATATGCTTCAGTCAGAAAAAATTACTGAGTTGAATAGAAATAAGGGCCCTTCTGCTGTTCTTTTTCTACTCAAATGGTTACTTTTTCATTAAGAATGAACTCCTTTTGTCCTGCTTGTATCCTGCACCTCAGGTCAGGAAAATCAGAATCCCATTACCTTTGGAAGCAGGGTCCTCCCACAGCCTTAACAGCTTTTTGGATCCTCTTTCTGTCTCTTAAATGACATCCAGTGCCTTCAACAGACCTGTGTTTGTTGGCTTCCTTCCTTATCTTAGGCACACACAAAGTTTCTGTAACCCCTTTCAAATGGACTTTTGAGGTTTTCTTCAGCACTTTGGGCATCAAGTTATCCATTAACACTCTTTGCTGAGGTTTAAGTACCCAATGGTTATACTTAGTGCTGGTTCTCCAGCCTCTCTCTCTAACCAGGATGTTTATTTTCCGTAAGACTCTTACAAGTTTAATCTCCTCACTGGAATTTGCATTTGTCTAGTGAACATAAATTCCCTCCCACTGGCACCCGCTAGTGTCTAACAAGGTAAGCTGTTATTACGGGGTATCTCATTCCCGAGCAAAGCCGAACTCTCATCTCCCTGAGACCCTTTTGGCTTTTGCACTATGCTCGCCCCAGGATCATACTGATGTGGGTACATTCTGCATGGCCTTGAGGGTGCTCAGTTTGAAGAAATTGTCAGTACCAGTTAGCTCAGCCTGCTTGAGCCAGCTGGCTGTGATTTTTGGCAAGTGGCTGTTTAGCAAGATTTACAGCTCTTAGCAGGATTTTTATAAGGACTTACCAATGATGGGGATTAGCCCCAATTTGAGCTCATGGAGACCAGACACCGGTACAGGGACATCCATGCAATCACCAGTGCACAGGAGGAACCAGCTCCTTCTGCACCCAAAGCCTGTCCCTGCCTCAAGGTGAAACCTGCTCCACCAGTGGGAACCGCTGATTTCTGGGGCTGCACTCAGGACAGTGGCAGTAGCCACCATCCCCTGGCAGGCATGTTATGCCCAGTCCAGTGAGGATAACACTGCTTCCAATGCCTCAGCTCTCCAGCTTGCATGGGAACAGCAGATGCTTCTGCTTCAATTCCCCAAGTAGATGCCAAGAGCTGGAAAGAGAGTCTCTGTTGCTGTTATACTTCGTATATGCTGTGCTAGCAAGAGCAATTTTTGTTAGCATGACTGCAGCTACACTACGGCTGCTGCTGGCATGGACCTTCTGTATTAAAACACATGCCTCTGCCCCAGCCAACATTCCTGTTGCAGCCAACATTTCTAGTGTAAGCCTAGCTGGAGCTCTCAGCCGGCTGTGATCGTATGCAACCGGCAGCGTCTGTCTGTTCTGTAGTGAAAGGTCTGTCCTGGAGCATGATATTCTAGCAATGGCTCATCAGTAATACTTACCCAGGCATGGAAATGCTTTCAGGTTTTTTAACCTTTTAGGCTAAAGAAATTACTTCAGAGTAATGGTAGATTTACACTCATTAAATTGCTACCTTTCCTATGATTGCTATCTCACTGGGAACTCTTCCTGGAGTTCAGCGAGAACGGAAAGTTTGGAGGATAGTTCTTTGTGAAGTAAAACCATTCCAAAATACCTATCTTCAGTGAAATAATAGAGGTTTGCCATCATCTGTCACAGTCTAGCCAGCTTCCATCTGCATCTGAGCACGCTTACAAGAAAGAGTCACGCTGAGAGACAGCTACTGTCACATACAGCTAAGGAAAATGAAATACAGGGAAAAGCTCTGCTTCTCACCTCCCACTGATTCCCCCACGATAAATTCTTCCAGAAAATTAATTAAAGTTTGTTGTGTCTTGAATTCTATTTTTGGCTGCATGTCTTTATGCTTACATATTCTATAAGTGCCACAGGGAAGAAAAATGTTATAAATTGTTGCATGTTACATTGCAGGAAACCTTTCTTCCCTAGGCAATAAAAATTACACTCAGTTTAATCAGGCTATGTCCTAGGGCTTGCCTTAACAGAAAACCCTCCTGAGGTTAAGCAAATGTTATAACAAGATGAAATACAAGGTGCAGTGATGGTTATGGACAGTCAGTGTGAACAAGTCCAGTCATCTCAAGTTCAAGGACATCCCTTGAACCTCATAGGACAAGGACAAAGAAGAAGATTAATCAAACAATGGCAACCCCCGGCACGATCAGGCAGGGGTAGGAAAGGTTGGGGACTACATGTGTTAGAAAGTCTCTGGCTGCTCCACTCGTGCTGGCCAGACCAGGCCTCAAAGCAGGTCTTCTCCAAGCAGAGAGGGTAGTTTTGGTGGCAAGGCTTTACACCCAGTGCAGGAGAGCAGTGAGAGCTGCTCTGGAGATTCAGCCTGAGCTGTGATTTATGACTGTTTCATGTCACTGCTGAAGTTGCTACCTCCAAGCTCACAGGCACCAGCAGACAAACTGTTGTACAAGCCTGTAGGAAGGCCTTGTGTTGAAGAGGAAGCACAGGTACTGAATGGCAACAATGGCCAGGGAAAATGAAAGGGAACACATCCATTTAACACTCAGGATACAGGACAATAACCTACTTCAGGCAATTTTGCTTTACAACCCCAGGAGCCTCTCAGCTTTTTCTTTTTTGATAGCCCCTTAATCCCTGTCCAGTAATGGTGTGCATAACAATGTTCACCTAATTCTGGCTGGGATTTAGATTTTTTTCCACAAAAACTGGACATGTGGAGCAGAGCTGCCAGTAGCGACTTTTGAACCAGCAAACAGACCTAAATCCACAAAGAGAGCTGCTGCAGCGGTGACCAGCTTTCAGCTGGCTGCCTCCCAGACAGGGATTTACAGTCCTTGACTACGCCAATGTTGAAGGGTAAGAGGCAGAAACCTGAGCTAGCCAAAAGGAAATGCTTAAAGGAAGGGTGTAATACAACCTAACCCCACCACTCCTCCCGGGTGTGGATGTCTTCCCGCAGGCTCCCAGGGCCAGGCTGCCAGCCCAAGCCCCGCCACGGCTCACTGCCTGGGCAGGAGTGTTCACCCCTCTCAGACACACTGCTCCCTGTGCATCAGGGATGGCGCCTCCTCTTTCCAAAGCATGGCCAAGTAACTCACGTGCTCAGCTCTGACCTCCCTTCCATTTCTTCCGTACCTACTGCATGCATCTGGTACTTTGTCCTTCCCTCCTTGGCAGCACCCACCAGCTGCCAGTGCCCCACAGTCTCCCTAAGACAGAAGTGCCTGTGGCTTGCTCAGCTGCCACTAGGACCTTGGGCCACCATGCCCTCCAGGAAAATTCTTTCTTATTCACCGTTGTCTCAACAGGTTTCATTATTTCTTTCATTGTATTGGGCATGAGGCAGAGCCCCAGCCACCCAGGCATCCCTGGTGCCCACCTCTGGCATGGTTAAGGAAAGGGGCAGGAGACACAGGAGGAGAAACAGGTGTGGGAGATACCTGAGAGGAGGCAGAGACACATGGGAAGACATTGCTGGGGACATGGCTGGAGATGCGCTCTTGGGAGGAACCACTCTGTGCCAGACGAGGTACCTCAGAGGTCTGTGGCCATGCATGGACCCGACCCAAACCAACCCACGGACACCCCTGTGGCTGGTGGACAAAGGAAACCAAGTAAGGAGGAAGGAGCAGTTGAAAGAAACCCTTCTGTGCAGCCCCACCATCCAGTGCTGCCCATCACCTCACCGGAGGAGCTGGGAGGGACTAAGTGCGAGGGCTGGTGGAAACAAGGGAAGCTGTGGCTCGGGAGGTGCCTGGCTTAAGTTTAGTCTGGGGAATGGGGAGGAAAGGTGTTTCCCTAAGTGTTTGTTTAATTGTATTCCTTCCCTCAATATCCAAATCAGTAATTAAAATTTTATGTTATTTTGCAAAAAAAAAAGTAAACTAAGTAAAATTCCCCAAGACAAGTCTGTTTTGCCAGTGACACTCATTGAAAACTGCTTCTTTTATTAATCAGTAGTTTACACTAGTCCCATTGGTCTATTTGGGATTCCCAAGTCCTTTGACGAGAGACCATGGTCTGCAAACAACACTGCCCTTGTGCTAGAGATAGACTTGAAACACAGCTACAAGCTCCTTATATGCCTCAATTACTCCAAAAATTCCTTTACCCCTTTGCCTAGTTCTGTTCTCTGCAGATCTTGCAGTTCCTAAGTCCACAAATACTTCTCTTGAAATGTATAGTTCATTTTCTCTGACACCATAAACTGCCTCAGTTTCAACAGCTTGATGCACATAGGCTGGGGTCAGCTAAGCCAGGTTTCATTTAAGAGTAGCCTAACACACACACACACACACATTCTCAGTGACTGCAGTAGTAGGTCTTTCCTATTAAAGCTTGTTCCCTTCTACTTGTTCACTCGTCCCACACCCCCACTTGTTGCAAAGCAATGGAGGCACAGCCCACCTCACCGGCTAGTGAGGTATTTTAGTGTGTACAAAGAATAGTATCGCCATGTACAGCACCGCCTCATTTTATGCAGAATATGGGGAAATAGCTGTGCAAACCAGTTGTGCATATGGAAAGTATCATCCCCAAACCTTGGCTAGCTTCACTGGAACACCAAAAGGCTCATCGCCTCTCCAAGGACTATTTTCCTATAGTGTTTCAGTCTTTTCTTGCTCCCGCCCATTTTGACACCGGAGCTGTTCAAAACGATCTATCACTTTCCTACTTTTTCCTTCAGATGAAGGGAGAAAATTTTCCCTGTCTACAAGAATAGCTATGCTTTGTTACTTACACATTTAAATGAAATTAATCCGGGGCAGAACCTGGTCTGGAAAACTTCAGCTCAGAGGCTGAAAGTTTCAGCAGGTAATTAGCATCTGAAAATAGAGATGTTTTAAACTGGAACAGTTTGACTCTGATATTCCAAATATACATCCCAATGGAGAACGAGGGGAAGAAGCACTCGGTTCCAGGCCAAAACCAGATATCTATCCCAGTGGAGAACCAGGGGGCAAGGAAGCCTCTGGTGAATAGTGCCACTTCATTATGGGTCTGAGCCTGGGGAAGGACTGTGCCTGCAGTAGCTCCAGCACTCCTTATTTGGGGGATTTTCGGTACTTTTCTGCCTTTTCATTTGTATCGTTGAACCACTCCTTCCTCTTCAGCATACGTAGCATATCTGAAGTAGAAAGTACTATTTTTTCCTTTTTACAGACAGGGGACTTGAGGACAGCAATACTGAGATTGAAGCCCTCAGAGATATTTTGGTTCCTAATTCAAAGGAGAGTGAAGAACTCAAATGCATGTAAAAGTCTGGGACTGAGTAGCCTTCAAAGGCTGTGAACCCACTCTGCGGCTGCAAATCACCTCAGGTCTCCTGAGCCCTGGGCCTGTGCTTCAACACCTAGAGATGCTTTCTTCTGCTACAGCTGGTCCTAAATTCATTATACTTCCTTTCTGAATGAGGGAGTGGTACCACTGCACTCACAACACGGACAGATAGAACTGCTGGCATCCCTCCACTGCGGGATTCTGCCTTTGATGCTTTGGCCATGACCCTGCATCAACTCCTCATCCACTGCAACACCAAGTCTCTTTGTCCAGGCAATAGTCTAGGCGCAAGCGCAAGGCCACACGCCCTGCCTTCACCAACCCTGCTGGTGGCGTGCCACCCTTCTTACATGACCACAGCCCCACACCGCACGCAAAATTTGGCACTCGCTCCTCAAACCTCCTTCTTTGTCCCTGTGAGCCCCAAGAACAGTGGGAAGAGCTGAACTTCACACAGAGGTATTTCTTCTCCCTCAGACTTCTACAATACTGTGAATGTCTTAAGCAACCACAGTTAGACCCGGTGGCAGCGGATTTTCAGAGAATTAGTTCAGGTGTTTCAGAGCTGAGCCCTTTGTAAATCTTCTGGAAACTCCACAGACCTATTGCTAACGTCAGTTTCTGAGAGTCACACCTTCAATCTCGAAAGCACAAAAACGTCTCTTTTGTTAGAGGATTTAACTACTGCTTAGATTCATTAGCAAAGGTAATTTTGGCCTAATTAGCCTTCTAATTTCTACGTTATCCCTTGTAGGAATATGCCCTCAGAAATTAGTAAAATGGTTTATAATACATGCTAATCACCATAATCTGATTTGTCTTTAATTATACATGTAATAGGGAAACTAATCAGAAGATGAATGGTATTCTTAAGGGCCAAAATACATAAATTAGGAAAAGAACAGAATATTATCATTAAACAACCAAAAAAATTGCTTTTAAGTATATAGAATAATATTTGTTTCCTATAGCAGGAATATCAGATTGCTTAACTTCTTTTAGAGCTCCTTATTGTGGCAAAACCTATTCATAAGTCTAATGACAACTGAAGTCTTGGCCTTACAACATGTGCCTGGCCTAAAATGCAACATGTAATACTAGGACGAAAGTATGGAAAACTTATTTGCAGAATAGAAGGCAAAGTATAAATAAATTTGCAAATTATAATAGTGGTTTCCAAATGAAATTTTCTTCGTTTCAAAAGGTCCTACTTGCAGGAATCACAGCACTGTATCCTGAATTTTCCTCTGTGTTTAAAAAAAACAGATTGGGCTGGCGGATCTTTTAGCAACTTTGTGGTGTATTTTTAGCCTTTCCAGGGATTTAATGGACAATAACAGAAAGAATACCAATTTCCTGGGCATTTATTATTCCTGTTCTTGAAAAGTACATTTTGTATGAAGTACTGTCAAAGTCTATCCATGATTTAAATGTTGCAGTGTAATGTGACTTTGCAAAGCACAGCAAGGGAGGGGGAAAAGAAATTATAGCTCTTCTATGAAGTTGACAGAAGGGAGTAATTTAAAAATATATTATTGCACAAAAGGACTTAAATGAGAAAAAATGAAGATACTATAGCTACCCATTTTTTTAGCATAAATATTTGAAAGAATAAGTATTTTCCGGGTTGCTTGCCTTCTGACTATAGCAGAATTCAGATATAGACTTGGAATTTGACTGGATGAAAAACAGGGTCTTGTTTAATTGTGGTTTTTATTATGGGTTTTGTTTGGTTGGTTTTTTTCCTATTATTAGACTAAAGTTGAGAAATACCTATATGGAACTGCACTTTGACCGCTCCCATTCCCTAAGTACCTCACTGAATGCGTGTCCGCAGTGGCAGAGTCTACTAACAGGCTCAAAGCGAACGGGGGAAGCTGATGCACATGCTCTGTCCCTCTCAGCCCAACAGATTTGCCAGAGCTTGTCTAACTGTCCTACCTGTGCTGTCTTTACTTTGTGCCTGACCCTGGAATTGCATCTATAATTGATATTCTATGAAAAAAAACCCCAGTTATTAACATTTGTACCAGTTTTCAAACATTCGGTCTCTAGCCTGGCTGATCCCATGGGTAAGCTACACACCTGGGACCAAGTATGTGGCGAGTATCCACACCACATTTTCAGGTATTTTAAGAACCGTGTGTTATCACTGAATGTGCAGCTTTGCAGTGCCATCGGGGCAGGAGTTTTCAGAAACCAGAGAGACACCCTGGCTCTTTCACTCTAGCCCACAAACCAGCTTCTGTAACTGTCATGGTTTCAGCTGGGATAGAGTTAATTTTCTTCACTCTAGCTGGTATAGTGCTGTGCTTTGAAATTAGCATGGAAAAAACCTGTTGAGATAACACACAGATGTTTAGGCTGTTGCTGGGCAGCGCTGATACTAGTCAAGGACGTGTCTAGCCTCCCATGCTCTGCTGGGTGCACAAGAAGCCGGGAGGGGAGGGGGCACAGCTAAGAGAGCGGATTCAAACTGACCAAAGGGATATTCCATATCATGTAACGTCATGCCCAGTATGCTACCTGGGAGGGGCTGGCCGGGGGAGGGGGGGAGCAATCGTGGCCCGGGGACGGGGCAGCGTCGGTCGGCGGGTGGTGAGCGGTTGTATCGTTCGTGTTTCTGCGTTTTTGTTCCCTGTTTTCCCTTTCCTTCCTTTTCCCTTTTATTATATTAACATTACTGTCATTATTATCATAATCATTTATCATCATCATTCTATTGTAGTTATTAAACTGTGCTTATCTCAACCCACAAGTTCTTTTGCTCGTCCGATTCTCTTCCCCATCCCACAGGGGTGGGGGCGGGGGTGAGCGAGCGGCTGCGTGGTGTTCAGTTGCCAGCTGAGGCTGAACCACGACAGTAACTTAACACTGCTGCTATACCTGGTCACACTCTCGTCCACGGAAAGATTAGGCCAACAAATCCCAGCACAGTGTCAGTGCTTTGCTTGGGTACAAGCCATTTTCTTCCACACAAAAGTTCTTGAGAAGGCTTCATCGCATAACGAGCTGCAGGTTATTTTTGAGCAAAAATACATCAGTATCTGACGGTGTTCAGCATTTCAAATCACAGTGTGTTTAAATGATTAGAAAGAAAGACACTCAAAATTTCTCTTTTGTACCATCAGTCTGACAAATTGCTGGTCAGAGTGGTGGTCACAACGGACTCCAGAGGTGGCGAGGACACATTAAAGCAGAGCACAGAAAAGAAACTATACCCAGATTGTTTGCAAGTACAATGTTCAGTGCAAAGTATCTCATTTGCACTATCCTTTGGCATTTAAACACAAAAAGATAACAGCTGATATTTTTATTTTGAAATAAGAAATCTCGTACGAAAGGTCTTTCTAGATCATCAGAGTTAGTTGCATTGATACCATTTTCTTCCATGGCTTTATGTCAGCAATGGGTTTGGCCTAATGAATATCATGCACATCTCCCAGTTTAGGCAATATCAAGACATCTCCTAATTTAGTCAGCTTAAAATACCAGCAATTATATTTTTAATTACTTGCGTGTACGTGAGGGGAGATCCCAGCTTTTCAGCAACTGGCAGCCAAGACCCCAGTGCAGCTAGGACTGGGATGCCATAACTTCTGCTAATCTTCTTAAGACAACTAACCACACAGTGGGACATGCCTTAAAGCTTGTTCCTAATTTTTTAAATATATTTTATTAAACAGGGAGTTGGGGAATCAGAGCACATTCATACATTTATTACTTCTTCTGTCAATAGGACAAAACCAGGCCAGCTACACAGAATAAATTAAACATGAGCTAGTTGAAATATTAATTTAAAACACTATTCTGTATAGACACAGATCTTTCATGATGACAAAATATTCAAGAGAGTTCTAATTGTCTGTGAATTTGCAATATTTGCTGAATAATTTGAACAATTAACTTTCCCATGATGTATTACAAATTGTTTCAACCATCCACCGGTCTTTTTTGGCTGGTAACTTAAGACATCTGGTATTGATTACTGGTATTGGAACTTTAAATGGCAACAAATTTAAACAAAACCAACCTGTGCCTTGTATAAGCACTCACAATAATGAAACAGTATTGTTACAATGGGCAAGCCTTCAGCATAACCTCACAAATAGCTGGTAACTTTCTGAACATTTACAGCCATCAAACAATATGAGCAGCACTAGCCAAGCATGAAAAGGTTTGGTTGTTGGTTTGTTTGTTGTTTTTTTTTTTTTAACAAGCGTATCACGCTATTTAGCATGCCGTAGCACGAAGAGGAAATCTCGGTAGGTCAGTAGAAGTCTCCACAGAGCACAGTGGTTCTTGAATCAGGCTTCCACTGACAACCTCCTAACACAGCAAAGGACATTGCCATGGCATGGGCAGATGTCCTGCCCAATCCCAAGCCGCACAGTCAGGGGTCAGACATCATTTTCTCCTTCTCCAGCAGACTCATTGAGGAGGCAGTGCATGCACACAGTGCTGCAGACATTGCCACAAGCCATCACCGTGCGGTTCATTGTGCAATCCAAATGCTATCACTGCTCATGACCTTGTCCGTTTCAAGAAAGTATCTACTGCATGTATTTAAACCTTTACATGGGAAACAGTTTTTGCACATGCAATCTGTCTACAAATGAAGCCACAAGCTAGAAGATAACTTCTGTACTTTCTAAAGAAGAGTCAAACGGGAAAGGTAATCAGCCATCCCTTGTGGGCTTCATTTGACTTTCATCTCTCGTTTTGCCACGGATGCATAACTGAGCAAACCCAAGTGTGGCCACACACGATGAATTACGAAAACACGCATAGAAAAGATGTAGTGCAGTGAAGAATTATATGAACAAATCTGGATGACATTTATCATAAGAGTTAATGGTCACATTGTTCTTGGGTTTTATTGAAAATTACCAGGCAGGCTCTGGAAAATATGCGCTGTTGGGAATCTGTTCAGAGTTTTTATCAAATTTCTTTGCAATTAGTGGCAAACTATTGTTCATTCCTCTGGAATTCCTTGAAATAAGATCACCCTTATTTCAGCCCAATGCTATTCATGGTCTCACAATCTGCAGCTCTATGGGAAACGTGTTTTAATAATAAATGTAACAGCAAGTATTTGTGCAGCAAGCAGCAGTGATAAATAGTTAGCACCATTCAAAAGCATTTTCACTGTCCAGGGCCTTGACTTGCCAACATTAGTCTTTACAGCTCCCCACGAGGTGAGTGTGTGAGCAGTTTATCTCGGTAAATGCAGTGGTAGGAGCAGCTAATCTCTCCATCCTGAGGCTGGTGGGTCACACCCTGATAAGTGCAGCCCTGGCACGGCAGGGTCCTGCATGCACTTGGGCACCATGGAGGTAGGCTCAGCTGGATGGAGGTGCTGTTCCTATGTGCTGCTCTTTTCTTGTTCAAGTACTTCACAGTCTTGTGAGTTAATTATTATTCCCCTTTTTCTGCCTGGAGTGAAAGCACACACATGGGAATTGCTTGTCTGAGGCCAGGGTGCTGGAGCTGAGACAGGAACCAGGACTTTAGGGATCCTGTTGGCCTCAACCTCCCAGTGCTTGCAAACACCTCACTGTAAACATGGCAGCTTCTGGGCTGCTGCTCCATGCTCCATGGTGCCTCAGAAAGGGGAAATCTTTGACTTCCCCAGTCCGATTTCTCCCACATGGTCACCCAAAGTCCCACATGGGGCTGGAAGTATGGGGCCTGGCTGGTGCAGCCCAGCCCAGCTACAGAGGGTGAAGATCCTCACTGGTGGAGCCCTGCCACAGCTCCGCTCCACCCTTGCTCCTTCCTTCCCACCGCTGTTGTTATCAAGGGTGGCAGGTGAACGTGTGGAGGAAGGAGAGCAGAGACACCTGGCTGGCCTTTCTTCCTAAGGGACGATGCGTCCATGGGCTGTGCCACTCTCTTCTTTCCAAGGAGACACTGCAAAGTCACTGCAATGTGACAGAAAATTAGAATTAAATGTTTCTCTGTTGCACAGCAGCACAAAGTCTTGATGCAGCAACATTTACCTCAGCTACAAGCATGGTGCTGATGGGCCATCAGGGCACACTAATAGAAAAAGAGACTATTATTAGCTACATCTATAAAGGTGGCATTAAAAGTATTACCAATAGCTGGGCTTTTTTTCAAAGCCATGAGGTATGAGGCAAAGAAGATTAACCATGAGGGAAATAGTTGCAGTGGTGTCACTGCTTTCGTGGTTGGTCCTAACAGCATAATTGTCAGTAGCATGAACAATGGGAAAGCATTGTTACTTTAAACTGCAAAATATTTTCAAGTAATTTATGCAGCAAAAAAGCCTCCGACTTTCACAACAGCCAGGCCAAAGGCATGCAATGATTTTAAAGGCAAAGATGTTACAAACAGGTCTTTTGAATGCATGGGATGCATACTGTTTCTTTTCCTCAAATAACAAAAAATGTTACTAATTTGATAAATGGTGAACCTTCAGAAATTAAGAGAGAAGCATGGAAATCTTGATTAGCAATCATTACTACCTGAAGTTAATGATTGTTAATTATTAATTAACAATTGCTCAAATGAGTTCCTGCAGCAATTGGATGAAATTATATAGGAAATTACTGTGCCATGGTACACTAGACAAATGATTCCCCTAGTGAGTATTTATAGAAGTAAATTGCACAAAGCAAGCAGCAGAACAATTATCAAAACTAGTAACTCCTGGAACTTGGGATCTTGTTTACCTTTTAGCTGGGGTGTGAAATGGACAGATAATACCCGTGAAAAGCTGTATCACCAGTGGCAAGACTTAGCATCTGGTGGTGAATACTCACCCAGAGTGCCAGCCTTACAACAGCAGCATACGCTTTTCATGCTCTCTCATTACCTTCTAATTTTTGAAGGGAAGTATAAAAAATTGCAGAGACTCTGTTTTCCTCAGTGATCAGTGGCAGGGATTGTAATGATGGTTTTGTACCTCTTTAAAGGCTTTATCCAGCAGAGAAATGCAGTCAGGCAACTTTATGTGCAGCTGTGTGACCACTGATTTCAAGGAGCAATACAGAGCTATTTGCATTCATCCTACTGCAGGATCGGTTCTTGGTCATTTATTTTACTTAGGTGTGCTTGCAACAAAGTGAGGATGGAAACGGCTTTATATTACGTTGAAAAGAAAATGGGGAGGGGGCAAAGATGAAAAATGATGAAATCATCCAAAAATTATTTGAAACAGCAATAAAATGTTAATAGTCTCATGAAAAGGAGAGGTGTAGTACAAACCTACGGAACTTGTCACATGTTGTATTTTGTTTAATAAGAGAACTTATTTTTAAGTGAATGGATGATTCACATGGAAAAATATGTTCTAAGTGTTCATCGTCTGTGGGAGAGTACTGTTACAACATGCATAATGTGGTTTCGGAGAGAACAGTTTGGCTTTGTAATAAAGATGTGGGCTTCAGTGGTAAGAAAAGTCTATGCTACTTTAAAAATCTGTCAAGGTTCCAGAAATAAAACTTTATTTAATGGAAAAAATATAACATCATTATTCCCAAGCTGTTATTACGACTTGGTCTTGTCATGCAGAGAAATCCACAGTTAGCTATCCATGCTACTGAATCATTTGATAGTCCCCTTCAAAGATACCATCCCATCCATTTTATAACATTATAGTAACACAGCTACGGTGTAATCACCTTCCCTTTCACAATATATGAGAGTCATAACACTGCAGTGGGGAAAAATGTCCACATCTTAGAACTTTCATTGTGCCTTCTGGGCTGTAAAACCCTCACCTACATCTGCTGCTGTACTTACTTTTCTTTCCCTCCTGCATTCATTTATTCAACAAGGAAATCTACTGGCAAATGAGCTTCTTATTCAAGTTTCCAAAGGCAAAAGCTTGTTTCACGGATGCAAAGGGAAGCCCAAGTTCATTGCCTCATCCAAAACCAGTTCTGTCAATGATTGCATCTGATGGAACCACTTGGACCAGATTTTATTCACTGCAGGGTGTTCATACACAGTATGTGGGGAACGTACGTGTGGTCCTGGGCATATATCAGCATATTAATGTGAGATAACCCCCACTGCTTTAGGCTGAGGTGACTTGCTGAAAGGGGTAGTAGGGACACAAGTAGGATCCAGCTTCTCCATAACTCAGAACCAAACCAAGCTGAGTACTGAATTGAAAATAAATGTATTAAGTCTATTTTTAATAGCCTTCTCTGAGAAAAAAAAATTGTAAAAGGATGGCATTTATCGCTCTGGTTACTTATTTGTTTAAAACACTGCAAATGAAGTGATTTGCTGTAGCAGAAGTATATTTATTGCTTATGCAGCCTAACTTGGGCTGATCTGAACTTCTGTCTCTAGCTATGCTACTATCTGAAACAGAATTTTTCAGTATTTGCAATTAAACCTAGTTAAAAGTACTTAGAGAAATCAACAGATATATTTGAAACAAACAGGTGAGCTGGAAAAAGGAAAAAAAGAGAGAAGGAACCTGTTACTGAAAAACAGCCTTTACCACATCCATCATTCCTGCATTTCAGGTCTGCCAGAGCCCAGGACAAGAGAAGATAACTTGTTTAATTCATTAAGAAACAAAACAAAGATGAAATATCATTTCTGCTCTTTGATCCTAACTTCCTGAGCAGTAATGTTTATAGCCAGAGCAAAGATGAAAACGTCCATACGCCTCTCATACGATGATCTGTATCTCAGATCATCCAATCTGAAAATGTAATACATTTCATTTTCCCACAAAAATAAGATGCTAGGAAATCTTCCAGTAGGCGAATGCATCTGTTGCCAGGTACTGTAGGACATTAGCTATATTCCTTCAACATTACTTTCCTGTTAAAAGGCATAAAGAATGCACGCTTGCAATTTGGCATGACTTTGACCCAGACTGTAGTTTTGTTCAATAACATCACTGACCACACAATAAAAGAGATCTATATCTAGCCAAAAAGCCAGCGCATTTAATACGTATGTTTTGTAAGTAATACTGAGGAAAAAAATATGAAACTGAAAACTCCAGAGCACTAGCAGCCACACTAATGGAGAAAAATGAACCTTTTAGTAATATTTATATTAGTGACTTGTATCAGCAATCCTGATTCAGACTGAAGTGAAATCTCAGCAGCCAGCTCTAACACATGCTGGATACAGTTTGGAAAGATCAATATTTTGACACCTTTCTTTTGGCTAAACCTCAATTTAAGACCCAAATCCTATGCATTACAGAATGTTCCCCTGCACTATGGAGTGCTCCCGGTGGGATGCCATTTGCCCCTGCTTCCAGTAATTCAAAGCCCCCTTTATGGCAGATGCTTATGAAGATCTATTTAAGATAAAAGAAACATGGGTTCCAGTTTCCTCCTGGGAATCATTCTAGGCCTGGGGAAATTCAAGCCAGATAGAAAACTTTTCTCCTACAGATAGAAGAAATCCCAGTTCCACTAAAGGAAGCAGCACACAACTCCCCAAATATGCAATGGCTGCACCAGATCTGGCATGTAACTGGAGCGCACAAACTGAGCACTGTCCCTAATGATGAAGTTCAAGGACATGGTCTTAATTGGGCCCTTTGAAAAATGCTGAAGAATTGAATAAAACTGATGAGACAATGATGACCATGGAAACAAGCCAATCCAGCCACTCAGCCAAAAACAAGCAAAACGATGAGCTGGCCAAAACACTGAACCAAAAAGAAGCTGAGCTTTCTTGTACCTGCAATGCTCTTCTGTGTTAAAACCCATTCTAGCTATAGAGCAAGAGACCTGCCTTCCTGTCCAACTCCTCACCCCGGTCTTGCCCTTCAAATTGTTTTTAAAAAATTTATTATTTTGTAAAGCTTTACAGCTCTCTCCCTGACTACGAGACATCAAATACCAATGTCCTCATTGTGTATACACCTCACCTCATGCAGACAAACCCTCTGATGTTAACAGCCTGTTTGAGCAGAGTAGTGTGAGGACTTCAGGATCTGGCCAGGATTAGCATACGCATGTACACATAATACATGAAAATACACATCTTTCAAACCCTCATCGATATGCTGCTCACCAGCCTGACGCCATGAGCTAGCCGCACTCTTTGCATGGCCTCCCTTCTTCCCATCCAATACTCCCTGTCCTGTCACTTCACTTAATTATAAACAAACCAAATGACATCTCTGAGATGTCAAAGCCTTGACTCCAGGATCAAGGAGTTGTATACGAGGGTGGTGGAGCATGTCCTCCCTCTCAGGCCCCCAAAAGGTAGGGGGTGCAGCCAGGAGCCCGTGCCTCAGGAGAACAGATACGCCGGGGTACCCGTGCCATGGCACTATTCACATCAGCTAATTCAGCTGAGTTTTCAGGAGATCCAGCTGCCCAAGCCTCAAGCAACCACTGATGAAAAACTACACAGTACAGCCCTACATTTTAAGCAACACTGCAGGCTGATATTTAGCCATCTAAATTGTACAGTCTGGGCACTTGTTGGACAAAAATGTACCTTTTGCTGAAACATATTTTCATCCACAGCAGAAATTCAGAGCTCTCTCTTTCTCACCCCTCTAAAAATCATTTAAACTTTTGTTATCACAGCACCTGCAGAACAGGGCACCAGCGACACCCACTTGCTGCTTGCCTCGAGGCTGGAGTGGAATACACATGCTGCTGGAGTGACATTTCCAAACAAATGCTGTGAAACTGTCATAAATATTTCCAACATCAGGTCTCCGTGTTTGGACTCTTCGAACACATGCTAACGCAAGCCAGAATTGTACTCAGTGAGGCTCCCTCGGGACTTAAGGTAAATTTGTGGGTTTGTGTTTGCTGAGTTGGGCTTTTTGCAGCGCAACTTGGTACTCAAGATGAATGAGAAGCTGTCTTCTAGAAAACTGGATTCCTGGAGGCATTTTCATTGATTGTTGTTTTAAAAAGTGCTTTGAGAAAATATGGAAGTGCTTCAGTTCAAGTGGCTGAGGAGTGCAAGATATTGTATAAGCCTCAAATGCATAAATGTTCTAAGTCTACCATCTCTGCTGAACCATGGCAGCAGAGTACAGAAAGGCAGCACAGTGTCATCTCTGTGCTATACATACAAATGGGTGGTCATGTCTTCCATGGAGAATCAAAGCCTGAAATCCTCACTCAGCTCCAAGACCTGAGCCATGGTGTCACAACACCAGCCTGTTCATCACACAGACTCCGATGCCTGAGCAGGGACAGCAAAATCAGGTCCTGAGTTCAAAGCCCTGTTCTGCAAAGCTGCTAAGGGGAACCTACTTAAGATTCATTCAGGTTGATAGGACTTAAGGTATGTCCTTAAGTGTGCATTTTACCACAGAGCTTACTTCAGTCCTGAACAAAAAAAAACATTCTTAGGAACCTCTCCAATAAAAATACTATAGGTACAGAGCCCGAATCCAGCAAACTGCTCCAGACTGTAAATCAGTGGAGCCCACTGACTTCCTGAGCTGCACAAGAGTCCGTCTCAGATGTGTAACAGGATGAAAGCCTCAGCTGGGGTCAAGCCCACAGACCTGGGACCGGTGCAAAGCTCAGACCCCTACGGCTCAGCAGTTAGGCTGCATGTATGATGCACACAGGTGCCTCAGTAAACACAGAGCAGGCAGAGCCCTGCTCAGCTTACATGCTCCATGGGTTACTACAGAGAGGTAGAAAACAGGAGACAAAAGGCAGCCTTCTGCCTAGTCCCTTGGGGACCCTGGCTGGGGGCTGGCCTCAGGGACCTCCCTTCCTTTGCACCCAACACATGGATTTTGAAAATGGAGCAGGGTGCCTGCTTTTCTTTCAAACCACAGCTAGAAGAGACAGGTGGGTAACAGCTGAGACAGTAACTCATCAGAGCCCTCGGTCAGGACTCCTAGGGTGCAAAGTCCCACTCTTCTGGTCAGTACCCAAGGAAATTATAGAATCATAGAATCACAGAACGTCCTGAGTTGGAAGGGACCCACAAGGATCATCGAGTCCAACTCCTGTCCCTTCATAGGGCAGCCCTAAAATTCACACCATGTGTCTGAGGGCATTGTCCAAGTGCTTCTTGAATATCGTCAGGTTTGGCACCATGACTGCCTTCCTGGGGAGCCTGTTCCAGGGCTCCACCACCCTCTGGGGGAAGAACCTTTTCCTAATACCCAGCCTAAACCTCCCCTGGCAAATCTTCCTGCCATTCCCTCGGGTCCTGTCACTGGTCACCAGAGAAAAGAGATCAGCACCTGCCCCTCCACCTCCCCTTGTGAGGAAGCTGCAGGCCGTGATGAGGTCTGCTCTCAGTCGCCTCTTCTCCAGGCTGAAGAAACCAAGTGACTTTAGCTGCTCCTCATACGGCTTCCCCTCTAAACCCTTCACCAACATCGTGGCCCTCCTCTTGACACTCTCTAGCAGCTTTATATCCTTAATGCACTGTGGTGCCCAAAACTGCACACAGTACTGGAGGTGAGGCCGCACCAGCACAGAGCAGAGCGGGACAGTCACCTCCCTCAGCTGTCTGCAATGCAGGGCTTGAGGCACCCCAGGGCACGGTTTGCCCTGCCCGGGCCGGGGCACTCCTGGTCCTGCAGAGGAAGGTCATGGAGGAGAGCAAATGGAGGAGCAGGGAGGAGCTGTGTGTTTGTACTGCCCCAAGGCTGGACACGTCTGATGGGAAGCCCTGGGCTCCCTGTTTGCCCGAGTAACAGCTAGGGTGCTCTTACAGGGAGCAGTCCCTGAGTGATGAACTAAAGCAGCCCTGGACATAAGGAAGAGCAGGATGGACAACCCCTCACCCCAACAGCGTGAGCTCTCCCCCTCTTCTGCACCCACAGCTGCCAGCCCTGCTCTCACAGGGCAGCTTGGAGCCTGCCAAGGGGTACAGTCCTCGGGCACTGCTGGCATCCTCTCCTCCTGGAAAGAGATCTAAACCCGGGTTTCCCAGACTCTTCTCAACTGCTCTAATTGCAAGGTTATCGTGCACAATAGCACCACAAGTTGCCTTCAGGGAAGCTGGCAATGGTATTTCTGCGAGAACAATCCTGCCTGTGTACTAAGCACGGCAATGGCTGTGGGGCAGGAACATTTTGCTTAGATTCCCGGCTGACCTCGGGCATCCTCCACACCCCGAGGTGACATCCGTGCCAGAGCTGGGGCAGCTCTGGGTCTGCGTAAACATGCAGGTCCAGCAACCTTGAAATCAGGAACTGAGGAAGCTTTGCAGTCAGGTGTAAACATGGTTGTCCTTTAACTGTCCAAGTCCTCTACTGGATTTGACTCCAAGTTGTTTACCTATAGACTGTACACAATGAGGTTACACACATGGAAAAAAATATGATTCAACTTCTCCAGGTGCTATGGTATAATATAAAAATCATATCTGACATCTAGTGAACATTAGCAACAGTGACAGCTGCTGGTCTTAGACGAAAGCAGGAGTGCTGACACTGCAATGTACAAGTACAATATGGTACGTTTTCTGCAAGTGTCTCCCTCCCACCCACCCAAAATTAAGCCTTCTGGGAAGACATCCAAGAAAGAGTACACCTAACACTCAGGCCCCTTGTCTCCTGTGACAAAACCCCACAGAATGGAGCAGATTTAAGAGCCACAGAAAACCTAAAGCAAAACAAAGAAAACCATTTTTAAGAGCTACGCTGAGTGCCAGAAGGCTAAACAAAGACTTTATCTACTCCCAGAATAACATATTGGTCCAGTGCCATGAGTAGTCTAGCAGTTCTGGAAAGCATATCACTTAATGCCAACAATAACAGACACCTTTGGTCAAATATGACCCCTTTACAGAAATTTACCATATATGACTAATTCAGACAGACAATAGTAAATCAGAAGTCTGTTCCTCATCTATACATGGAATTATTTATAACACAGTGAAATTCTAATGTTAGAGCGGTATATTGCACAATAATTTTATTTTATATTTATTTATTTTCCCACCATTTCTTGTCTGAAGTATAGTTGAACTAAGGAGAAAAGAAACTATAAAATACTATATACATTCAACGGCAAGCATGCAGCTAAGACAAACTAAAATAACACTGAAACTTGATATGAGTTATTTGAAAAGGTCAGGACAATTTGAAAAGGAAAAGGTGAGATGATATAAACCATGTTGTCCTCCCAGTCCATGTGAAAAATCATATGTTCGTATATACGTATGTGTGTGTGTGCGCGTGTGTGTATCTGTGCACAAGTGTGCATTTTGTACCGACTTGTGGGCTGCTGTCAGGCAAGGAGGAGTAAAATAAGCCAGATGAAGGCTTTGGGGTGGAGGTAGCAAAAAGCCTGCCAGGGAGAGGGGAAAATAAAGGATTAGGCAACATGGCATGTCCTGCATTTTCCATATGGCAGGATCAGGAGGAGCGGAGAGGCAATGAAAGCAAAATGAGTATCAGGAAGTGTTTGTATAAGCAAGTGAGTAACCCCTAGAAACTACTTCCATACACATTACTGAGGTGATTAGCATAGAAAGCACCAGGACAAGATTACAATTACACAGATTTGAATATCATATGAAGTTACAGTAGCTAAAACAAACAACTCCAAGGACCACTGACTTTCCTATTAAAGGACTTTGGTTGCACAAGTCTGGAGCAACAAGAGCAGTGACCTGATGGCTGCCAAACTGTCAACCGTCTCCACTCACTGGACCGGGCAACCCATCATTTCCCCAATTAGAAAACCTCATTTCAAACAACAAGGCCCTAATTGTGCTCTGAGCCCCTCCAGACATCCACGCACAAGTGCAGGGTCTCCACTCTCTGTGGAGGGCTGTGGTGAAAGCCTCACTGAGTTTGCTCAGTGCGTAGTGTTTGCTTGAGCACATACAATCCCCTACTATCACAAGGAATGAAACGTGGGCGAACAGGCTAGAAAATATCTGGCCAAGTGCCCTTGCCCAGCTGCGAACCGGTGGGCTGGAAGCAAGCAAAGAAACTGGTAGAAATCCCTGACACCTCCAAGCCTCCGAGGTGTCCAAGTGCCCTACAGTTAATGGGATTTAGTGTCTAATCTGCACAACCGAAAATTGATTTGGTGTCTAATCAGCCCGCTTGTCATCTCTCTAAATGCGAGCTGTACTCCTGAAGCACACCAGCACTTCGAGAACATTTTCCTGAAACACTAAATGAGTAAAAGCATCCCGAGTGTGGTGAGAGAACAGGCAATTTGTTCGTAACAGGTCTTCTGCTGTGTGCCCTGAATTTGCAAGTCCTCCCTGAATGCAAAAAGAGCTACAGGCTGATGGAAACTACCGGCGTTTGTTATCCTGAACATATAATTATCAGCAACTATGTCACCCAACAGTTAAATCTTCATCTCTCAGCTGATTTCCCTATTGGTTTTGGCACCAGACTCTGAATGCACTGCAGGCAATGAAATCGCCCCATTCCCTTCTCTAATTTTTAGAGAAGACCATAGAAAGTACCATCAAACAGTAAAAATTATACTAACCTGCAAAGCAATTTTATTTTACCTTATGTATTCTGCAATAAAAAAAGTATTTCTTCCCCTGTTCTCCATAAAATGACTGCTTTTTAGAAGACCTAATTACTTTTGATTTCTGTTAACCTTTTTGCTGGGAACGTAACACTGAATTGAAAACAGTCTCTGGTTGCATGACAACAATTACATGTAAACTAATCAAAACAAATTTTAGTTGTGAATTTCCGGCCCATGTAATTATTCTTAGGCCATTAAAAGCTGGTTTTAGAAGAACGTGTACAACGCCAATGAGACCTTAAAAGGCCTAATTCCCACGAAATAGCCACAAGCTGGAAACAAAACTCTTATTTCTGATGTAAAACAAACAGAGGTTTGATTTTGGAATGCAAAATTAATATGAAGTCTTTTTGATGCTTCAATACCTGCTGAAATTTTTCAGTGCCTGGTGTACTTTTGCTCCTTTGCTGTTTCTGCGGGGTTTGGCCCCAGCTGTGGTGAGAATGTGTGGCTGGAAATACCGATGTTGTGGTTCACTGCAGGAACCGGGCTGAAACCGCGTATGGCGAAGGAGAGACAGACAGAAGGCTGCTTGCTAAATGACCAGCGCCATAACAGTAACGCCTAGCATTTCATCTTCAGACTAGTACGTTGACCTTTAATTAGTGAGAGGATTATAGCTGCAACCAGCTGTGATCGTGACAGGGCACCAAGCAGTTAAAACTCATTGTCCCCACTCAGTCAGCCCACCCTTGGCTGCCGTTATCCTTGCTTCACAGGGCAGGAAGGTGGCCAAGAAAAAGGAGCGAACGCCCATCCAGACCTTACTGAAATCCATGGGCCTCTTTTAGCTGTCATTAGAGGGTTCTTGATCTGGCCTCAGCCTCACCCAGATGAGGGGCTCACTTCCTCTTAGGAGGGTTTTGCAACACCATCAGCGCCCCACCAGCACAATGGCCGGTGGCCACAGCTGCCCTAGCACATCGTACATCAGCCCCCAAGAGAGAGAAACTACAAACGACCCTTCTTCTGTTCCTCCCACTCCAAACCACGTCACCAAGGCTGTTATGTCCACACAAAGCATAAACTCCAGGGTACATCATGCTAATTGACGGCTTTTCAGTTGAGAGTGGAAAGTTTGAGGTGGTTTACATTGAACTGATGGTGTGTACTTGCACTGAGCTCAGATGTGCTGAACAAATAACAGAGAGTAAATAATAAAGCGTGAAACCAAGGATCAAAAGTGACCCAGACATCAATACAGCGATGCGTATACTTACATATATATATACGTACAGATATATATGGCTATATAAATTTCTGACTTGAAAATCAGTCTCTGAAAAGAAAGTACAAATTATTTTGAGTTAGGGGAAAAAGCCTTTTGGTGGTAAGGAAAAATTGCCTTAGGAAAAGTCCTAAAATTTTAATTAATGTATTGTGTATTAAAGTTTTTGAACATCTGGACTGCTGCAGGAAAAAAATCTTAGGACAAAAAAAGGAAATCAAAGATAAATCTTAACTGTACAAGCGGTACCATGACTTGCAAGGAATACAGAAAATGCACACATTTCTGCATCTAGTAGTGTTTGGAGTTAATAAACCTCTGAATTTTAAAATATTTGTTTTCAACCTAACATTAAAACCTCTCTCG
This sequence comes from Phalacrocorax carbo, assembly GCF_963921805.1. NCBI lineage: Eukaryota > Metazoa > Chordata > Aves > Suliformes > Phalacrocoracidae > Phalacrocorax > Phalacrocorax carbo. The sequence goes on along the minus strand of NC_087513.1, from coordinate 42,863,597 downwards.
TGCTGGTGATTTTCTGTGTCCATTGTTCTGTCTTCATGTTTCAAACAGCACTAAATATTGGTTCTTTGTCCTCATCTGGAGACCTTTTCCCCTGGGACCTTGCATATTATCTTCCTACTTGCATATTATCTTCTGTTCTGTTCTGTTCCAGTTTCCTTCATTATCAGCCATCTTTCTTCCCCCATTTACACATTTATACATTTACCCTTTTGGCTCTCTTTTCTTCCTTTTCTCACCCTGGACTTCACACTTTCTCTTCTGCCTGTCACATCTCCCCACTTATGACTACAAAACAACGTCCAGAACCCTTTTTTAAAAATTGTTGTTTCATCCCTACCTTTTAGACAATAAATCTCAACCACCTCCCCTTCAACCTCTGTTCATATGTCTTCTCTGATTCTGACTTTTGGGATAAGCAGGCTGTCTTTCTGACCTCCATACTGAGCAACTCGATCTAGTTGAAAGATGTCTCTGCTCACTGCAGGGGGGTTGGACTAGATGACCTCTGAAGGTCCCTTCCAACCCAAATCATTCTACGATTCTATGGTGCAAGGTGTCATTTAATTATTGAAGAACCTACATCCCAAGGAAGACCAGAAACTACCCTCTAGTAGACAATGGCAATTTACTCCATTTTAAAGTTGGTGCAGATAGCTATCTACCTCCTCTGTTGTAGTAAAGGAAACGGAGTTTACGGTTGCTCAACATCTAGAAAGATAAACTGACTTTGAACACAAAGTGGAATCAATAAGAAGCACAACAGCCTCATTTCATTGCCTTGCTCAATGAAGTGTAAAAAACAAACTGACAGCACAACAAAGAGAAAAGAATAATTGATTTTTAAATGTACTCCAAAGGTGACATTTGTAATCCAATTAAGGACAATATTGTAACTTGTTTGGGCTTTTTCCTGACCGCGGAATTTCACTTCTGTTAAAGCTGGATCTTTCTTTCTGAGTAATAAAATAACTGTAGGAATCCTTTCAGCTCTTGCATTGCTTTTCTTTACACCCATATTTCCCCCCAAAAGAGACCTGTGTTTTACAGGCACTCCTCTATCTTAGCAGGACAGCGTGTGCGCTGTAACAGAGTGTGCGTTACATGACCATGGCCATCACAATTCGAATGCAGCATTATAGATAATTAATAAGCCAAGCGCTGAAAGCTGACCATCAGCACCATACAGAAGAGGCTCTGACACCCCGTAGCTTCCTAGTGCTTCTGTATTTGTGCCAAGAAAAAGGGATCCTTGCCAAGACTGTGTGGTGTGCAATAGCTAGCCAACGTGATCTTCTTAAGCGCAGCTTGTTTTCACTCGCCGTGTGTGCAAGGAGGTCATAAATTGTCATCCAAAGAAACCACAGAAAAGCAGAGTGCCTTACAATGATTTATTGCTGTTGATGTAGTTATACGATCAGCCAAAGCCAGCATTGCCACTATAAATGACTTTTGCACAGTTAGTTTTAATTTGGAACCGTTGTGCATCCTGATTAATGCTCTGGCCAACAAGAGGGATGGAGCATGGAGGGGGATGGGAGTAGGAATGCACAGTGGGGCCAGGGGATCAGGGAAGCCCTAGTGCCGGTGCTGGCTGATGTCCATCTCTGCTGAGGGTGGAAGGCAGCATCCCAGATGAGCAGTTTCTGCTTGGCATCTCACATCAGGTGTTCACTGTGCATTAAGATGGCCTTTGTGTTAATAAAATCACAGAGATGTCTCCAAGCACTGAGTCTTGACATCCTCTCCTTGCTGAAACCCCTGCTTATAATCAGCATTTCCATGGTGCAGTTATTTAGTGATAGAGGTAATTAAAATACTCCAACCAGTCATGATAACTGTATTAATTAATAATCAGCATCAGCTGATTTAATTAACGAAGTATTCTTTCCTCCTCAGGTGGCACTGAGGTGAGCAGTTCAGCTTCAGTTCTACCTAAAACACATAGGAAAATGCAGAGATGAGGTGTTACTGTTGTACCACGCAGCTGCTGCCATGAATCCTGCATACCAGGAACACGTCCATCCAGACCTAGTGGAAATGGCCCCCCCTTGCTTTGGTGGGCAGAGCCTGCTGCAGACGCTTAGTTTCCAGGCAAAAGAATCAGAGGTGGGGCATAGCTTATGGCTGGCTCTTGTTGATGCTGCTGCATCCAGTCTCAGAAGCACCACTAAGGTGGTGCCCGCTGCCACCTACTCCCCATCAATGGGCTGTTAATGAAGCACTACCATGTTTATGGAGAGTGCTGTCTTTCTCCCACCAGGAGACTGAACATCAGATGAGGTATACCCATCCTTTCTGCTGCTGGAAAAAAGAGACTTCCTAGCATGCTCATACGCTCCACAGTGACAAGTGTTTGTTATTGGCATTACGGCCAGCTGCAAACCAGGAGTCCGACGCTCATTTTTTTTGTTCAGATAAGAACAGGAACAATATGCAATCTCACCGAGTGCCTCTGCAAACCGTCAATTAAAACACTACTGCTTGTGAGGAGACATGCTAGAAGCTACAGCCCAACCACACTCAGTAGCTTATTCCCCGAGGCTGGGTAGGTTTATTGCCAAAACTTCTACTCCCCCTCCCTAGATCTGATGTTCCTAGCCTGGGAAAGGTGAGGCATCATTGCACCTTAGCATGTTGTGCTGCCAGGGGGAGGGACAATAAACACATGTTTTGTTGCAATGGTTTCCAGCAGGCATCAGCACGTTGCTGGGTTTACTGCTGACCACCCTCTAGCTGTTTCTGTGGAGTCCAAAATGCTTTTCCTTTGATGTAAGGATGCAGGAAACTTCATGAAATGGCAACGTGATGCAACTTGGAAACCATCCACCCTCCTCTTTCTCACAACAGCTAGCACGGAGCGCTGGCCCAAGACTGCCAGTGGCTCTGCTGAAGGTTGCTCGCAGGTGATCTAATGGAGCCTGAAGCAGTGCTCCTTGGCAGGCAGGCAGGGAACAGCATGATCACCATCCCTCCCTGGCACGGCTCACCTTTGAGCTTCCTCTTCTTATCAGGACAAGAAGCAACACGCAGGGGTGCCGGGGCAGTGGAGAAGGGTTTAGGGCCTTAGCCATTTCTGGGAAAGGGGACGATGGGGGAAAAAAATCACATGGGCTCTTTTTTCAGCCCAATTATTGCTTTATCACATTATGGATTTAGTGAGGCTGCCATCTGCTATCTGGGTAACATCTTCTCAGCAACTCCCTTCGCAGCCTGATGGAACTGGGAAGCTTTCCGAAAACAGCAGAGTCCGACCACGACCATTTCACCTTGCTATACCCTCGGTGCTTTCTATCTAATATTAAACACATTTTCCTGCCCTCTTCATAAACCAGTAACAGTATTATTGGAACAAGCAGTGTGGGTCCTCAAACTTTGTCCTGCACTAATGAAATCCTGTCAGTCAGTGACAGAGCTTATACATGGCTGAAATTACCAGAGCTCTTGCCTGCAGTTTTTTCCAAGGCACAACGTGAAGGATAATCTGGTCTTATGCATGTACAGTGAATAAATGGAGCTTTATTAAAGAAATCAATACTTTCAACCTAAATTATGCCTCCTGCCAGGGAGGTGACATCATTACTAGTTCAGGTATTAGTATTCTGCTGAGCTGGCACCTGAAATAGAGCTCATGTTTTGCTAGGCTTTTCAGAAACCTCCGTACAAAACCTTGGAACTTGAATATAACAATGTCAATGTGTTGCTGGGTTTTTACAGTGCCATTGCCTGATAACATCAGCACTGGCAGCCTACACTGTGCTTTACCTCACTAAATGTATTGAGGATTAGATGCAAACCGTGTGTTTCTTTCCTCTTTATGGAGTTTAGATAAACCTCATATCAGGCTGAAGCGTTGCATGCAAGATCTTGGGAATGGATGGGAGCTCTCTGCAGGAGCCCAGATCCATCTCTCTGGGAGACCAGGGTCCAGGAAGCTGTGCTGAGCTAGAGAGGGGTCTGAGAGCCTCTGAGTCAAAACCCACTGCTCGGTCTCCTTAAAAGTCCCACCAGAGCCCATACTTTCAACAGTGAGAAGCTCCACAGGTGCCTTCATTTCTGCTTGGAGCCCTTAAAGCAAAGCCTGCAAAGAAGCAGGACCCTAACAGACAGATATTGGTCTGCCCCTTGGCCCCACTGAGGCACCTTCAGGGGACACCAGGCATGACAGGGCTTGCATATCTCCATCTCCCAGCTTGTCATTTGCAGCATGGGCCTTGGCCATATGAAAATCAGGTTCAAGTCCTCGGGCTGCAGCAGGGGTTGGAGTCACAGCCTCCCATGCGGTGGGAGGCAGCACCGGCTGTCAGGAGGCTGTTGGATAGGGCGGATGGCTCCCTCTCAGCCTCTCCCATGGCTGTCACACTGGAAGAACTCACATTAAGGGGAGGGGACCGAATGCTTGCAGGCATTGCAGCAGGCATGTGCTCAATGCCCAGCACCCCGCCTCCTCTGCACCCCTCTGCTGGATGACTGAACCAGTGACGGTGGGAAAATGGCTCTGCGACATTCCCAGGCAGGACCTTTGCAGCCCCAACCTCCAGAGGAAGGGAACTATGTCAGCAGTGAGGAGCGATCACTCAGAATCCCAAATAGCGAGCCATGCCCACCTCCCCCACCCGCCCAGACCCCCAGCACTGGGTCGCGGCCATCCCTAGGGATGAAGGCTGGACTGTGGCAAGGTGCAGTGCTCTCCTTGCACGTCTGCACAACGGCGCTGCCCTGCTCAGAGGTAACCTGGGTGATTTACTGACCTCGTACCACTGCAAGTCATATTGGGATATACAGTAGAGCTAACCTAAGCAATGACTTATCCGGGTGGTGCTCAATCTCCTTCTGCAACCCTTTTTGTGAATAATATTAGATGCTTTAGTGCTGAAGGTGAGACCAGGAATTCCTCAGTGTGGTGTTGTGGTGTAACCTGGTGAGCAGCTAAACACCACACAGCGCTCGCTCACCTCCCCCTGCCACCCCCGCAGTGGGATGGGGAGAGGATAGGAAGGGCAAAAGTAAGAAAACTCATGGGTTGAGATAAGAACGGTTTAATAAATAAAATAAAATAAAATAAAATAAAATAAAATAAAATAAAATAAAATAAAATAAAATAAAATAAAATAAAATAAAATAAAATAAAATAAAATAAAATATAAAAACAACAACAATAATAGTAGTAGTAGTAGTAGTAGTAGCAATAGTAATGAAAACAAGAGAGTAACAAAACCCAGGGAAAAACAAGTGATGCAACCATTCACCACCCGCCAAACAACACCCAGCCCCTCCCTGAGCAGCGGTCGCTGCCCCCTGCCCAACTCCCCGCAGTTTATATACTGAGCATGACATCACATGGTGTGGAATATCCCTTTGGCCAGTTTGGGTCAGCTGTCCTGGCTGTGCCCCCTTCCAGCTTCTTGTGCACCCGGCAGAGCACGGGGAGCTCAAAGAGTCCTTGACTAGTGCAAGCACTGCTTAGCGACAACTAAAACATCCCTGTGTTACCAACATTATTCTCATCCTAAATCCAAACCACAGCACTGTAACAGCTACTAGGAAGAAAATTAACTCTATCCCAGCTGAAACCAGGACAGTGGGAAACATCTGGGATGCTGCAAATGCCTAATACCTTTAAGGACCTGTGTTGAAGCACACATATCTCCCTTGGCCAAGACTTAGAGCAAATTCTTTAAATTAGAAGTTTAAATTTTCTTCATTTCTTAGTTTTAAAATCTTGATAGCACAAAACTTTTCAGTATCAGTCCCTATATCTTAGGAATCAAATATCTATGAGGTACAGTATTAAAAAATGAATACTCTATGAAAAGAAAGATCTGGGTAGATTTCGAAATGGGTCATAAATCTGACTATTGTTTTCTGTATTGAGAAGCATCACTGATATAAAGACATAGATTAACAATGATGAAAATATTTACAGGTTTCATAAAATTATGTTAGCTTAGATCATGTTGTTTATTGGATACCCAAATAACTATTTCTTACGACCACTAGACGAATGAGAATTTTGTAATTAATTTTACCTTAGATTTAAAATTTCCTGGGAGTAAAATAATTTCTAATGATGACCAATGATAAAGAAATCAGTGAGCCTGGAAAGCACAGCCTTCTCATACTGAACAACTCTGAGATCTGTACTTCGGGTTTAAAGAACTGGTTAAAAAAAATCCACAGCTCTGGTAAACTCTGGAATTGTCTGCTGTATTTTCATGAACTTGTGCAAACTTCATTGATTTATCATTGTTATATTAATGGTGCCATAAATGCTTAGCACTAAGCACTACTGAGATGCCTGAATATTTAGATAAGGAAATTAGCTAAACACACATGCCCTTCTAGGATAGGGCAAATCCAGGTAACTCTGGGCATGCATTAATTTTTCACTAGCTGATATTGCATAGAGCACACCTGAAAATTCCCTTTACTAGGGGCAAATTTGGGCATTGGCCAGTGAGACATTAACCACGGCACCACAGGAACCACAGTGAGGTGGCTGACCTCAAAGGCTGGTAAATGAGAAGCTCTAAGGCCAGTTTTATAACAACCTTTCATAACAGGAAAATTAACTAAATTATGCTCTGTCGAGAACATAATTACAGGAGCTCTATCAGCTGTAGCAGTATTTGGATAAAGCTAGGTCTGATAAAAACAATGTCAGAATATGACTAAACCCCCTACAAAGTAAAATCTGGACTATCTAGAATAAACTTTCATAAAATAATAGCAAGGATTACCAGCAGAGCAAGCAGATTGACTCTGCCGTAAGCAGACATGTGGGACCATGCTTACAAGATCAAACAAGGATAAGATAATCCCAGGTGAGTGGAAGGTATTTAGTGGATGTAAAAGGCCTGAGGACACTGATGTGTGACAAGTCTTTTGAGAAGTAACTAGGTCAGACCAGACAAGCTGATGATTTACTCAGCTCCCCGAAACAGGGAAAACAACTTTTACATAAAATTATGGCACAGCTAAAACCTACAGAATTTTGTTCTGAGGTGATAAACATGCTTTGGGTCAATTTTACCAGTGAAGGGAGAATTGGTTTTGTGTACAGCCTGTGGGCCTTCCCATGGCCAAGGAAGCAGAAGAAAACAGAGGCACACCTCCCCGCTCACAGAGCTGTCGAATCAGCAGGGGAAATGAACGGGAGCTTGTTAATACACTTGAACGTTGTTTCTCAGAAATAAACTGTCCTAGTTATAAGCTGCTGAGCTCAAAACGATAGAAGCTGGACAAAAAGCTGGCAGGCTGCAGGAGCCCCACTGCCCGCAGGGACCTGGCATGGTGGTTAGGTGGGAGCTCCTCCCCAGGCCAGTCAGAAAAGGCAACATCTGGGTTTTGGGGCGAGTCAGAAATTATGGCAGGTGATAGACAGGAACGTGGGGAAGGATGGGGTCATATCAGGAGGGTGGCGAGGCGGGTGATGGGGGTGACGGGGCTGCTCAGGCAGTGACAGGGATGCGCGGGGTAACAGGGTGAAGGCGTGCAGGACGTCGAGGAGGAATGAGGCAGGGTCAGATGCAGGCTTTATCTTTAAAAGTTCTGAACTATGACCTCAGGATAGACAGAGACAGAAGAACAGATCTGCTGAGGAGATAGAATATATGTATTTATATCTATATATAAAATAGCTAGGTATTTATAGATTACAAATATATATCTGCATACCTATAAGTATGTGTATAAAATGTATTGATAGAAACAGTCATTATCAAAAGAAATAAAGTAAGTGGTAAAAGTTTTCATTCTTGTTTTTGTTTTCCTTCATTACAAGGTTTTATTCCTGAGTGTTGTAGTAATGCATTCCTTAATGTTGTTCCTACAGTAATGATCTTATCGACATATTTATGTCTGCCCCTCATAGTTATGCTGCTTCTGACAGACTGACTAAACATTAGACATGAGAAAATTAATTCTTGAATGCCAGACTCTCTTCTAGCTCATTTTTCAGTGCCTCACTGCTGAAGAGTGTTTTGTTTCACACAGCGTGGCCCCTTATTCACAGTGAGAATTTCCTTTCTTTGAGTACGGTCAGACCTTGCAAGAACTGCAATGCTACCCTCTTCTCTTTGGGATCTCTGCTGTTTGTTTTTTATAGTCTGTAGGAAATGTTATCAAAATGGAAAATCTAATAGCTTTGGAGGCTACCTGAGGAGACAGGGTAAATAACCTAGCATCATCACACGTAGTTCCAGCAGGGCTGGGAGCGGGACAGGTTGGACAAGAGAGCACAGGCATTTCACACAATAAATGGAGTCAGCCTGCTCTGACTCATATGCCTCTTATTTGTCTTACTTGGAGAGATCCTCTCCCTTCATGTAACCTCCAAGTCATGAAAAAACAGTTGCTAATACTTCTGCTTCTCATTGTGCTCCTTTCCCTCAAAACCTAGACTAAAACTGAGGTCAGATTCATGGTCTTGCCCGCAGCGAATGCCACCTTGTTCCCCAGGAACTGATACTGGCTTTGCAAGGCTCTGAGGTGCACATAAATCACGCACAATCTCATAATTCACAATTCACTGCAGACGAAGACAGAAAATCATAAATAGGAAGGAAAAAATCTCAGCAAATTGTGGCTGCCAGCATGCAGGCTGCAGCACACTGGAAACACATTTTAAGGGGAGAGGACAGCTAATTTTTCTCATTTGCATGCCTGACACGGAGGTCATTTTTAATCTCGCAGTCCAGGCAATTTGGCCCCACATACCGGCTGCTGGACAGCGCGGGTTGCACGCCACCGGGCCTCTTGCACCAACAGTCCCGCGGGACCTATTTCACGCCTGACCTGCAGACAGCCATTTCACCGCACAAGGGCTCGTGCTGGAGGTTTTGGGAGGAGATGCCTTGACCCAGCTCGCTGGGCTTCATTTCTCTCTCGTTCGCTTCATTTTGGTGCGGATGAGGAAGCTGTTCCTGTGTTCAGACGGAGCAACCTGGCACTCATACAGGTAATGAGTGGCTGATTTGGTATTTGGTTAATAAAGAGGAGGAGATACAGCCGCATCACCCTCTAAAAACAGGCAGCTCTGTGCGTAAACCAGTGCCGAACCAGTGCATGGCAGCCCTGCAGGCCTGGGAGAAGGCGCCGCTTCTAAAAAGGTCTTTTACAGCACGAAGTGGCTCCTGTGGGCAGGCCTAATTGCCGTGAAAAAACTGTTAAAGCCCTTCCTAATGCCTGCCGGAGCAGCGGTTCGGCAGGGGGCTGCGGTGCCGATCCCCGCCCCGGGGTGCCTGCAGGCGCCCACGGGTGCCCGGGCACCGGCTCCCACCAGCCCACGCCCTCAGAAATGTGTTTCCGAGCCCTGCACACCTTCCCCCGTGCTCCTGGTGAAACACCATCACGGTGCCCGCGTGGACCGCAGGTGGACGGCGAACAATGTTAGAATTTGAAGAAAAAAATCCTAAAAATGAGTGAAAACGCAGGTCGGGGCCCTATCCGAGACTGCAGTCGGGGCGCCCCCCGCCGCCTTCCCGCCTCTCGGGGCGGCTGTGGCAGGGTCACTCCCGTCGCTCCCTCCCCTCTTCCCCTCGCACTCGGGTGCCTCAGCCACGGCTGGGGGGGCTCCGGGCAGACAGCGGGCCCGCGGTCCGACTCCGGCGGGGCTGGGGTCAAGCCCCGCGGGTGGGAGCGAGAGCGAGGCCGGGCAGCGGGAGCGGGGCCAGCGGGGCTGGGCTAGGCCCGACATGGCTCCGCCCCGCCGCTTTAAGGCGCTGCGCGGCCGCGCCGGGCTGAGACGCGGCGCGACGCGATCGGAAGAGCTGGGAGGTGAGTGAGGTGAGGGAGCGAGGGCCGCGCCGGTGCGGGGCGGTCGTTGCCGCCGCCGCCGCCGCCGCCGCCGCCGCCGCCCGGAGCTGCGCCCGTGGGCCCGGCCCGCCCCGCCCCGCCCGGTCCCACCCCACCCGTGAGGGCGGCGGGGCCGTGGGTGCCGTGGCGGCGCCCCCGGTGTGGGGTGAGGTGAGGTGGGGTGTGAGGAGGCCAGGCCTCGGCGGGAGAGGCGCGGGGAGCTGCGGGTCTCCCATGCTGCGGGGCTCGGTGTGCCGAACGGCACCGCGGCGTGCTTGGCTTCCCCGGAGGGTCGCTGGAAAAGCAATCCAGGATAGCTGGATAGCCTGGAATTCCTCGGGTCCGACCTGGGGCTGGCTTAGGCTTCTTGTATTTAAACCTCCTGTTAACAGACAGGTTGGAAAGGGCTTCGCAGTTGCCGTGGCTCGTCGCTGGCGCTTTGGGGAATGCTAGCCAAATAACGTGCCCTCCTCTTGACTGGGCATGAGCTTAGCACAAGTCGGGATTTTCTTATTAGAGAACAGTAGCTGCCAAACAAACCTGCAATAAGAACTCAAAATCGTTGGTAGTGAGATCATCTGGATGTTTAATTACTGCTCTTGAGTTCCCTGAAGGCCTGTCTGAACTAGCCAAAAAGTCTTGAGGGAGCAGAGGAGGCTTAATGCAGGACTGGAGGTCAGAATCTGCTACCTGTGGAGCTCTTGAAGGAGACCTGGGCAGCGTGAAGCTCCAGGGTGGCACTAAGAGAGCGGCTGGTGGGCAGGGGCACGGGCTTGTACACTGTCCTAGGTGCAGGGCGGCTTCAGGGCATCAGCCTTTTTCCCTAAGGTGGCTTCTGGGCACCACTGCCTCAGGGTAATTGAAGGAATACTGCTGCTCTTACCACACAAGTTGTCACGGGAACATTATGGGGAGGATAAATGGAAATATCTTCTGAGGAAGAGACCAAGGTCACCTTGAAGTATGGACTTCAACTCCTGTTTTGCTTTTCATTTAATGAATTCCCAAAGCCCTTATCAGAAGACTTGAGTCATCTAATGGTTGCCAGATCGTATACTACCTCGTCTCCCTTAGGAAGAAGGGGTGGAGCTGCACCCCATGTTGCCCAATGTTGCATAGGAAATCTGGGGCAAAGCTGGAAACCTGATCCAGGTCCTCAGCTCTAGTGTGCACGGAAACTAAATAATTGTTTGCTGACAAAATGATTACAATAATTTAGACTCATGAAAATGCACAAAAAAACCCATGAGCATGGGGATAGTAAGAGGGAAAGACAGAAGTAGTTCTTTTACCAAATACCGTTTGCATTTTGGAAAGCATACAAAGTGGAAAGGAATCTCTCTTCTTTTTTTTTTTTTTTTTTTTTTTTTTTCCAGTCCATGCATTCCTTTTCCAAAGATTTCTGCAGCCTATATTCCCTTTAACTAAGGACGCTCTTTGCCATGATTGATGTCAGCTGCTGTGCGGTAGCACAGCCAAGCACTTGAATAAAAGAAATGGAATCTTAATTTTTAGACTCTACAGTTGTGCCAAGAATGACAAAGGCAAAGTGGGAAATATCATAAAACTAATTTTATGAGCTCAGTCAGGGTATTAGTGCTAAACCATGGAGCAGTAATGGTGCTAATCCCATGGAAGTATGAAACAAAGGGATATCTCAGTAATTAGTGTCAGTGTGCAAATGGCACTGCTCAGCCACTCCGAGGAAGTTTCCTAAGCCTTTGCTTAGGAACGTACCTAAGATGCCCCAATTTAGGTTAATAAACTAATCGTATTTTCCCACATGCCATGAATGGCTGTCTGCTTGTGTTGGACAGAGGTCTTGTAGCAGCTACTTGGCAGCATGTCTTCCTTGGGAACCATGCGACCTCCCCTGCATCCCTAAAACTGCTGAACTACTGGTCAGGCTGCTTGGACAGGAGGCTTGTTTTAGCAGCACTTGCAAGATGGGTCACTTAACTCAGGCTTAGCCAAAACTGCTGCTCTGAGATGTGATTTGTGAGTGTGCTCTACCTAGCCGTGATGCGGGAGCCAGGCGCCCACAAGACCCCTCACTCTGCACCGAGGTCTCTCCCACATGTCGGTGGGAGCCCCTTAGAGAAAGGGGATCTTGAAGAAAAGTGCTCCGCTCTGGCTGCCCGTGTCATGGTGGCGCTTCTAGTTCCTCTCTGTTGGCCAGGGGGACAACTGGAGATGGCTAGTCCTCTGCTTCTGGCTCAGAGGGATGAGTGGCAAAGCTGACCAAAGGTAGCAGGTTGTGGGCATTGTGTGGGGATGCTGTCACATGCCTCTTCTCTCTGTCTGGCCGACATAGGTCAGGGTAACTGAAGGTGAGTTGTGCCAAGAGAAGTCAGAAGCTCCTGCCAAATTCCTTCTTTCCTTCCCTCCCTGCTAGCTGACCCATACCGCAGACCTGCTGCAGGGAGCTTGCTGGGAGGAAGTGGTGCTGCTGGTGGGGTACGGTGGCAGGTGGTGCCTTCTGGGCTTCCAGTGGGCAAACCCATGGTCCTCGCCCAGCAACCCTGTCTGAAACAAGGGTCGGTAAGGAGCAGGGCAGGTGATGAGGCCTCAGCAGCTCCGTTGGGTCAGACTAATTGAATCGATAACCCTCTCTCTGGCTGGTGTTGGCCTCCGTGCTTACAAGAGGTGGTCCTCTGGTGGTGAGCCGCAGGGGAGCAAACCGGCATTAAACAACGGTCGCGAGTCAAGGGCAGTTCAGCAGTGACTGGAAGATGAGCCTTCAACAAGCGCCGCTGTGTTAGCTGGTGGTGATGGTGGGAGGAGGAAAGCCCCAGAAAAGACGAAGGTGGTGGACAGTGCTTTGGTGCTTTACCCCAGGACAGTTAATGGGAGGAGCAGGAGGAGCTCCCAGTCGAGCTGGGTGGGGATGGCAGGAGCGCAGGGGAGCTGGGGAGGGGACAGCTCAGCTTGGGATGGGGCAGTTGCTGCTTCTGGCTTAACGTAGGAGACTGTTCTCAAGGCTGTAGTTTAACGTGATGGGTGGTGGTGCCTGTCCCTCCCCGCTAGCCTGAGTGTCCATTGCAAGTAATGCATGAGAGGGAGTTTGACTTTATTTTCAAGCAGCTGTAGCTCCTTGAGCAGTTGGGTTTGGTTCATGTACCTGTCTGGTAAAGGCACAGTTCATGTAATAGTGGTGGAGTCCCCAGGAACTTCTTTGAAATGCAGGTGTGATTTCAAAGGAGTTCAGAATGTCCCTAGAGCCCTAATAAGTGGTTTTCCGGTGAGATGAACTTTGGCTTGTACTGCATCCTAAATGATAGGCCCTGCAGTAAGACAAAATGCCGTTGTTGGCACAATTGGTTTGCTTCCATCAGACGAGAGGCCCAGCATTAATGAAGCATAAAAACTGAAATGATATCCATCTGGGGGGCGTCCGCTGAAGGTACAGTAAAGCCCTTGTGCATGAAACTGTAATTTGTGCATATCCAATTTATGTAACTTTCAAAACCCCAGGCAGGGATGGGACGCGTCTTGTGAAGACTGTGTCTCTGTTTTTCTTGCTGTTCAGCAGCAGCGGTAGTGGTGGCCTCTGTTCCCCTTGCCAGTCCATCTGCTTTTACAAATAACCGTAGAGAGCCCGCCTAAGCCTTTAAGTCTGGGATCCGAAGGACTGAGAAGTTGATCTGATCACAGAAACTTCTCACGCGGTGGAAGGTCGTGTTTTTAAACAGTTGGTGAAATTGCAGGCTTGTGCTCCGATATACAAACTTCGCACACCTGGTTGAAAGGAGCCTGCAACCCCAGCTGCCCTCAAGCTGGGGTGGTGGAGGACACCATGGTTAACAAACCTCTTCCCTTCCCCCCTTCCGCCTGGCCGGGTGCACAGAGCTACCATGCCGAACTGGGGAGGCGGCAACAAATGCGGTGCCTGTGGCCGCACCGTCTACCATGCCGAGGAGGTGCAGTGCGACGGGAGGAGCTTCCACCGGTGCTGCTTCCTCTGCAGTAAGTATTCCTCTCCTGTTCCCCTGCAAAACCTCTCCTGGTGTATCTGGTGGGTCACAACAGCAAGGTGCTGGTGCACGGGAGATGTCCCAGGCTCGGCTGGCCCCAGCGGCCAGAGATGGCTTTGTCTGTCACATATTGGGCTCGACTCCTGCTTCCCTGCGCGCTTCCTGGGCCTGGCGGTGCTGAAGGGAGAGCTTGTCTCGTGGAGAGATACCCTACGTGTCCAGTGTGGGAGGGGTGGGATGCACCTCCCAAAGCAGAGCACATCGTTTCTCTTCTGTTTCCCCCCCTCCCAGCCTTCTCCTCAGGAGTCTAAGGGATCTTTAGGATGGAAACCTGGCTTCAGCATTGCTCATGCGGAGGAGAAAGCCCAGTGGCAGAGCCCCATTTGCACTGATCTGAGCTCAGCTGGACTTCTCCTGGTGGTCTTGGGGCCAGCAGCAGCTGAAGGAACAGTTGTCAAATCCCTGCCCTGAAGGCCTGTGCAGACCAGGACACCGGTGTGCCTGAGTGTAGCCGAGTTGTCAATGCTTCAGCACAGCCAAAAGCCTAGACTTTCTTGGCACAGGGGCCTGTGGTTTATTTCAGATGAAAGGAGTCCAAAGTGTTATTTTCCAGTCCAACCAACAAGCCCAGCGAGGCATTGAAAATCGCTTTCTCTGCTGAAAAGACCTCTGCTTAGGCGAAGGGAACAAAGGGTCACTGTGAATCGGAGGCTTCTACTTTGCAAACGGACAGCCTGTCTGTCTGAATCAGAGAATTTTACCTTATTACAAACACGAGGTACTGTTTTGTCCCGCTTGCTGGTTTTTAATACCTATGGGCAGAGCTAGGATTTAGCCCTCCTCATATAAGCCACAGTTACAACTGACCCTCTCAAACTAGTTTGCTGTTAGTTTGCAGCCTGAAGTCAGTGTGCTGTGCTGGCACGTGAGCCTCGGCGCACCTACGCTCCTTTCCCTTAGCCCTACAGCAGTCACAGAAAAAGATTAGATGTCTCAGCTGCCTCGTTTTCAGCCTTTTATGGGAGTTTCTATTAAAAGAAACCTGGAACTTAAAGTCAAACAATGGCTCTAGTGTGTCTGAGTATTTGCTTTGCCTTAGTGCATAGTTCTGTTGGTGTTAAAGTCTGCAGACTTAACAAACGTGCATTAGCTGATTTACTTACTGGATATTTGTGTATTATAAAAAGAATGCCATAAGCAAAGGTCACCCTGTATTTTGAAGACCATAAAATTCTTTCTAAACAAAAAATTCGTAAGGCTTTTTCTTTTTTTTTTTTTTCCCCCTCCCCAAATTCTTTATCTCGGGCATAATGGTGTTGCAGACGGAAAGAGCATGCCAGTTGGGATACAAAAGAAGGTTTAAGGAAATAGCTCTGCCTTACACTGTAACCTTGAGCAGAGTGCTTGCATTGTGCTGAAGGACAATGTAGGAACGCCAGAAAAGCACGGCCCCTCCGGTGACAGCTGTGAAACCATCCCAACTCTGCCCCAAACCAGTACCGAGGCAAGGGGAAAACCTTGAAGGCTTTTCTTCCTGGCCCCACCCTGGCCAACAGGGCAGGACAGGGGATCTTCTGCACCGACAGACTTCTGCTTCATGCTGTATGGCATCTGTCAAGGGAAACTGCTGACTGCACTATCTGGGTTTCTGAGCAGCCTCATTCATCAAATCACAGCAAGTTTCCAGGCTTTAAATGTCACGGTCATGAAGAGGTGGGAAGGAACAGAGCCCTTCATAGGACTAAGCATAATTCACTGATTCAAATGGCAACCTGCTCCCTCTAATCTCTGGTGGTCCCACAGCCTAGTAAGAACAACTGTGGACAAGGAAACCCGTAACATCACTTCTCACTTGGTTTTTGGCTTACTACATGTGCCGATGGCAATGGTCCCTTAAGGCAGTTTAACTTTTTTTTTCCTCCAGTGGTCTGCCGGAAAAACTTGGACAGCACAACTGTAGCGATTCACGATGCTGAAGTTTACTGCAAATCTTGCTATGGAAAAAAGTATGGCCCGAAAGGTTATGGGTATGGCCAAGGGGCAGGCACGCTGAACATGGACAGGGGAGAGAGACTAGGCATCAAGCCTGAGAGGTGAGTGAACGGAGCTGGGGGTGTGTGACCCTTGTCCTTCAGTACTGTCTTCAGAGGAGTCTTTCAGGCTGGATTTTGTTTAGTTCATGTTGTCCGGAATAGAAATGCTGCAAAATATCCCATTATAACCAGATGCAGGGCACAAAGCTTCCACTGGTGACTATGTACGTATGAGCAGGAGTTTGTGCAGGTTAAGATGCGCTAACCCTATGCATGAGCCTTAGGGGGCTGGACTACAGAGCTGCTGCTGACGGCTCCGCACAAGGCCGCAGAGGTGACTGCGGGTCTCGAGTTGCTCTCCTAAATAAGCGGCAAATGCAAATGTTCAGCAGGTTCTGGCAGAGGTGGATTCAGAGAGCTGAGAGTCTGGGGCTACAAGAATAATGGATTTTTAACTGGCAAATGAAGAACTATTTGTGGTTAATTATAGCCAAAGCCAAAAGGCCTGTTGAATAGTAAATATTCCTAGTCTGATTAAGTTCTTGCTGTGAAGCAAATCATGTGGCATGAAGCTGAGGCGTGCCTCACGACTTGCTTCATGCAAGTTCCCTGATTATTGTGTGATGTTTATATGATGTATGCTCTGCGGCCAGGTTCGGTGATCAGTTCAGGTTCCAGATTATGATCAGCGGTCAGGAATTTAACAGAACTATTTGTAGCTTACTACCTGATAAATCCATGCCCTTGTACAGAATTCAGCACTCCTAGAGAAGTGAAAAGGTAAAGGTTCCTCAGAAAACTAGCTTTTACAGTAGCTTATTTTTATCCTTTAAAGTATGGCCTTCGTCTTCTTGGTTCCCCACCGCAAGTGTAATTGGATGGCCTTGCTGGTAACTTACCTCTCCCGTTTTGTAATAGCACAGTATTCTGAACTGTGTGCCGGATGCTGCTCTTAGTGTTGTTAAGAAGAGCAAGAGGTCCTTTAGTAAAAGAGTAAAGACAACAACTGTCCCGTTTCTTTCAGCACGCCCTCTCCCCACCGACCCACAACAAACCCAAACACTTCAAAGTTCGCTCAGAAGTTCGGAGGGGCAGAGAAATGCTCGAGGTGTGGCGATTCTGTTTATGCGGCAGAGAAAGTAATAGGAGCTGGGAAGGTAAGGAATTGCGTGTGTCATTTTGTACCTGCCCTGCGGACTTTAAAGTGAGCAAAGTATGTTATGTGGGGCAGAGTTACCTTAAAATTGCATTTCTTAGCATTGGAAATAGACAAATCAGTCAATTTAATTGAACAAAAAGCACTTGAAACTTAGGGTGATGAGTGCTCACCTTGGATTTCAGAGGTGAAGCTTCAATATCATCTCGTGCCAGAGACTTGAAGCAGACCACAGGAGCGCTCTTCCCCCAGAAGAGGGAACAGTCTTGTGTGCAGCTTATGACGGAGGCTGAATGTTTCAGCAGAAAAGGGATGTTCTCTGAAAATACCGTGTAAAACTGTGTGTCAGTCTGACCCGCTACAGAGAGCCAAGGTCTGCTCTGAATTGATTAGAGCAAGCCCAAATCTTTTACATGCTGCCCTGAGCAGGAGCTGGGTGGAATTTGGCGCTCTGCGCCACTTGCAGAAATGAAGACAAAGCTCTGCTACTGGTGCACTTGAACTGGTTTTTATTGCACCAGTCATCTGTAAACAATACTGACACAGGCATCTCTAGTTAATACATTTTTTTTTTTTACCAACTCAGGCATTCTGTGTATTTAAACTTTTTTTTTTTTTGTGTCCCCTAGCCGTGGCACAAAAACTGCTTCCGATGTGCCAAGTGTGGGAAAAGCCTAGAATCTACAACCCTAACTGAAAAAGAGGGAGAAATCTACTGTAAAGGTGAGAAAGAAACAAAGATCATTTGTTTATGGTTCAAGGTAATGTGTTACAAGGACAGATGCTGAATTTATTCCTGGTGTAAGAAACTTCCCAGCTCCTGTCAAGACAGAAGTGCTCTGTAAGTCATAGGAATAAGCTGAGAAATGTAATAAGTATTACTGAAGCTGCCGATGTAGCTTCCCTCTGCATCAAGTAAAACACTGCATACTGAGAAATGCAGTTATGTGTGAGAAGAGCAGCAGCCCATGCCCTCTGCCTGGGTCAGAGGGCAGATCAGAGTAAGGAAACAAGCTAGCAGACATCCTGCCATGACTTATTGCGTGGTATCTTAGATGTCATCAAACCACTGTGTGGATGAAGTTTATAACATACGTCTTCACACATACCTAGCCACAGAACCCGCGTACAAGTTGCTTTCTCAGAGTAGGTTGGGAGCCACACGGGCCGAACACGCGCAGCTGTTGGGTTCAGTCGTGGCGGTTACGCAGCTTAACAAAACATCTTTAAGCATTGCTTCCAATGGGGTTGTTCTGGTGACTAACGGGAAGCGGCCGAGGGGCTCGGCCTAGACAGTGCTGTTCTCTGTTAACGAGCCAGAAGCCTCAGCTACTACACGTTCATCTTTCTCGCAGGTTGTTACGCAAAGAACTTTGGCCCCAAGGGATTTGGGTACGGCCAGGGAGCGGGCGCCCTCGTTCATGCCCAGTGAGGGGGCACCGCTCAAAACCCCTTGCAGCTCTGCTGAAATCCTGCTACAAGAAAGAGAGTTTCCTAAATGTTACTAACTACTGTGAAACTGATACTAGTTACTGTAGTGCCATACAGTCAGCAGATGATGGTTTTGTTTTTGTTTTTTTTTCTTTTTCAAAAAGCACTGCTTTTTTTCCTTGCTTTGTGTATCACACTGTAACACTTTTAATACTGAGTACCAATTCAATAAAGCTTTGCTTGTTGATGTATCCTAAACCCAAATGTTATACACTTTGTCAGCAAGAAAAAGCTAAGTAAGGTGAGTTGGGGTACTGTGGGGCTGTGGGGGTGGACACGTTGCTATAGGCTTGGTGCAGACCTTCGCTGAAAGCCCAGCGTGACTGAAAGCTGGAAGTACGTAGCACTGGTGATGGCCTTCGGTGGTGAATGACTGTCCTCCAGCATCACACTACTATATGCCTGTGCAAGGCTACTGGCTGCTGACTGCATGGTGGTAGTAAATCTTAATCTCCTGCTCTGTGCAGTGACAGCTCTCAAAGTGACATAAGTAGCTGTGTGCCTAAATGGCTGGCTGTCTCTGTTCCAGAGCCACTAGTGAATAAAAAACACCTTTTTCACTGTAATATTTTGTGGGATCGCATCTGCTTTGGTATTGAGGTATTATTATCCACAGGACTCGTAGTACAAGAGGAGTACTCTACCACGACAGCTGCAGATTAATACCATCCCTACCGAGCAGCTGACCAAGCTCTGGACTATCATGTCAAACTCAGGTTTAAGAGACGTTTTTAACCTTTTCTCAGTAGTGTTACAACCCTCAGTTCCCTGAAGATGGTGGAGGGTTTTGGCCTTTTGACAAGGTAGCTGTAGTGCAACGACAGAGCTGAAGAAAATGCTGCCTTTAAACACTGGTAGATAATGTGACCTCAACTCGGTGGGAAAGGAGTAATAGCAATTAAACACATCAAATGCAGCATCGATCTCCCTGCAAACACACCAGTTGGGTGAAAGCTGTAACAGTCAGGGTCCTTGCCTCTGCTAAAGTGACTTTATTAGCAGCAGTTCCTAAAGGTCTATGCTTAGGAGACAGTTACTTTTGCCTTAGCCAGCTCTTGGGTGGAAAGCTTACGAGAAAGCTTGGTTCGTCTGGGGGCTGGAGCAGGTCCCACCACAAGCCTGTGAGGCCTGAGCTGACAGCACCTGCAACTGCACTTCTTGTGTAGCAGAGTCACCTCCTCAACAGCAGGCCCAGGACCAGCCCATCGCAAAGGCATTATGTGAGAATGAGGTGCTTAAACCTGAAACTGATGCCAAAAAAAAAACCCCAAACAGTTTCAGGCAAGCTGCCCTATTTTTAGGCAAGTGACCAGCATTTAGTATGAATAGCTTAACAATATGGCTTTTTTTTTTTTTTTTTAACATCTGGGCCGAAGTTCCTTGAGCACATAAAGCAGACCTTCACCAGTGTGCTCAGGCTCCTCTGCCAAGCTCCTTTTGCAAAGCTTATGGCTTGCTCTTGCCAACAGTAAGGAGGTGGCACATGAGATGTCCCCCCACTGAGGGGGAATCTCATCAATACGTATAAATATCTAAAGGGTGGGTGTCAGGAGGATGAGACTAGGCTCTTTTCAGTGGTGCCAAACAACCGGACAAGGGGCAACGGGCACAAGTTGGAACACAGGAAGCTTCACCTCAATATGAGGAAAAACTTTCCTGTGAGGGTGCTAGAGCAGGGGAACAGGCTGCCCAGGGAGGTTGTGGAGTCTCCTTCCCTGGAGACATTCAAAACCCACCTGGACGCGGTCCTGTGCCCCCTGCTCTGGGTGTCCCTGCTCAAGCAGGGGGGATGGACAAGATGATCTCCAGAGGTCCCCTCCAACCCCTTCCATTCTGTGAGATGTGGGCATCAACACCTCTTAAAAACACAAACTGTACCTCAGGGGAGCATGCCTGAGCCTCAGCAGGTAACAGGCAGTTGTGGGAGTGTCTTTCCACCCCTTTCAGTGAATAGGGTGCTGTCACACAGCAGGGGCTTCACTAGAGGCCGACCACAGCTGGGGAGGGGGCATGAGCTCTGTCCCAGTGGTTACAACCCACGTGGTGGTCTGGGGTGGAGGGAGGAGGTTTGGTTTTGATCCTCATCATGCCCAACAGAAATTATTTAAAGAAAAGATGAGATTTAAAACTCTCTCTGGTTTGGGAAGCAGGCTGATACCTCTAGGGAGAAAAAAAGCCTTCTCAGAGTGAATTTATGGAGATGAATTCAAGACTGGGAATGCTACAATAAAATAGTAAGCAAATGTGTCAGCACGGTCCAAGGCAGAGTTTCAGGCAACATCTACGACTGTGGTCTGAAGCAGTGGAGCGGTGCAAGCCAAAAGCCTAATTAGAAAAATAAGTACTAGTCAAAATAATACACAAAGAGCATTTTGTACAGGTTACAAAGGAATAACGTGGATACGAGGAAGAACAGAGCCGGCTCAAAGTGTGAGCCAAGAGCTTGTACAGTTCACAGAGAGGGAAAGATTACAACCAAAAAAGACAAGTGAGGCCGAAGCAGCACGTATTTCAGGCGGGAGTGAGACAGAAAGAGAGAGCACAGCCCAGGAAACCTAATCCTAATACTTTTCTCTTAAAAACAACCAAAAAATACTTTTCTCCTTTGCCAACTTGACACTTGGGCAGGAAGCGTTGGTCCCCTCTGACTCTTCCAACCTGAACAAAGACAGCGCTAACTCAGAGGTGGTATCCAGGCCCCAGCAGCCGAGGACACGAAGACAATGACAACGTCCCCTTTCCACAGCCTCGTTACCTGATGGAAGTGCTTCCTCTTCTCAGGAACAGTGTTATAAAATGCTGAGCGGCACTGTTTGATAGACGGAAGGCAAAATCATGCTCCTGACACGCTACTGAGCAGATGAAACCGTTCCCCATTAGTCGATGTAGTTACTGTAGCTGTTTGTTCTAAACCCGCCACATCAGCACAGTTGGCAGGTGCGATTTATGCTGACAAAAACGGGCATCTAACATACTGTTAATTTACTTATAAAAAAAGAGCTTTCAATTCTTCGAAAAATGAACCGCACTGATCAGACGTTATTTAAACTGCTAAAAATCAAGGGCTTTCCTTTCATTTCCTGGAGGGACTCGTAGCAATAATTCACAGCTCCACACTGCTCTACATCCCAACAACTTATTTAATGACAAAAAACCCAACGAAATTAAGGAAAAAAGAAAACTTTTAACTGTAAAGACAATATACTTGTCAAGAGCAATGAGTGCCTTACACTGAAGTGCTTTCACTTGGTTACTGCAAACTTTTCAGCTTCAGCAAAGCACTGATGAATAAAAGCTCAGCCCAGGCTGGAGTAATGCTTTGAGTTAGTCTCGGGTTGGAGCCCTAATTCCAGCACAGACTGGTTCTCAGAAGTACTCTGACCTCATGATCTGGAGGTCTTAAGTAGAATGTAGGATTGGAGGTAATGTGAGTACAGCGCTAAGTGTATGAGATATGGCACTGTGTTTATAAGATGCTGCAAATAGGTTCAACTTGGAATTAGTAGGTGACGTTTTTACTGATCTCCATTCAGTAGCCTAAGGTGGATAAAATTCAAATGTAAGCGTTCACAAATAAACATTGCTTTCACAGCAACCCCCCCCCTGATTTTACTTAAAGGCAGCTCATGGGAGGTGCAAGGGAGTGAACTCTAATCAAGCCATAATGAGGGTGCAGAGGGCAGGCTTCTTCCCAAATAAAACAAACCAAGTAACCAGCTTTTAAGCCATCAGGAGCCCACCCATACCTCCCAAGAGCAGCAACTGCTCTGCTGGAGCACGGCAAATCTCTGACGGAGGTCTTCAGCACAGAATGCTGTTTTTAAAAACAGAAAGTACATTGCCCGATCTTTACCAGACAAGTCAAAGGGTGGTCAGGAGGGGTGAGCTTGGGCCCATCCTCACCAGAACCACTGCCTGGGGAAGGGGAGAACAGCACCAACGACTCTCAGTGTCAATACTGAACCCACGCCCAGCAGAAAACACAAGAGAGTTTTCTCCCCATTAGGCGTGCTCTTAAGTCCTAGCCTTATACTTTAATATGTATCACTGGTTATACATTTCCAACTTGGATGGTTACCTTGTTTCTATTCAAAATCTAATCTTTAGCACAGAGCAAAAGAGTCGAGATATTCTGTCTCCCGCAAGTACCACCTAGAAGCACACACCTTGGTCATGCCTACCAGCCCTATGGGGATGTCTTGTTTACCCTTAGAATAGCTCACAAGTCATTAAATATGATGTTCCCTGGAAGGAATTTTCCCTTAAGAAACGTTACCTTGCCAGCATGCTTTGCTCAAGAGAAAGGAGTATCTAATTAGTGAACGGGAACTCTAACTGGTAGTACAAAGGTGTACTTTACCAAAACCCAGTGTAGCTGCCCACAGGATTTCACATCGGCACAGGACTGGGTGTGTGTCAGCTTTAAGACACCTGTAAATCTTTTCTGGAAAGACTTTACTGAAATAAGGTGCAGGACGGCAGCTATTTTCTCATGATACGGCTTCTGAAATGGGACAGAAACAACACTGTGTGAAATCACATCCCAAGTCAAGACAAACACTGCACCTAAGAGTCAATATTTATTTGATTAATAACTTACAAAATTTAACAGATTTAATTTATGTAAGGAGAGCTAATTTATTAAACATTTTACAGATTTTTTTTTTTGTTCACAATGTAATACATCAAGATCTCGACAGTATTAAAATAATACTTGGCACAGTTATAAATAAAGAATATACAAAAAAAATCCATAGCTTAAAATGTAGTGATGCTGTTTTACACATTAATCGAGAAAAAAAAACCAATCAAATCTCGTGGACATCAAAGAATACAGAAACCTGCAAAGAAACAGCACATGTTTAGGGCCAAGACAAAATTCCCATTTATTCTACCTATGTCAGATTAAGTAGGTCTGATCTGCTGTTGGTCTGGATCAGCTTTGTTAAGTTTCAGAAGCAATGCAGTTTTGGTTCAACAAGTGAATTGTAAGTTTGATAACTTGACAGAAAAATGCTGCATAGTTGGCTCCCCCCTGCTCGATTTTATGATTTCACGTCAAACACTTCAGCGTTACTCAAGACAAGTTACATTTTGCACTGGAAACTCCACACATCCCAAATCCATATATGCAAGTTAATTTTCACAGCTACCTACTATTGCTGAAATTCTACAGGTCTCAACAAAGCCGTCACCAGAGAGCTACTGACAAGTAAATAGTGCAGAACTCGCTACGTACTGCCAGAGATCACCTCCTCCTTTCGCAAACGTTTTTGACATGGGCCGCGTGACACAATTCATGGCAGTTAATGCTACTGGGCAACCAAAACCAAAACTTGTATCGCGTACTGAACTGCTCTTCTGGTGCTAGGCGATATTTAGTAAAGTGGATTGAAGTTCTTCAAGTCAACCGACCCCCAACAGAAATGTGGGAAAAAAAAAATAATATGTGAATGAATTTACAGAACGTTACCGGTGATTAAAATAAACAACATCGTAAAGTCTTCATGCTTTTTTCTGATCAGAAAAAAATATGAACAACTGATGTCAACTGTTTTCACTGAAATAGAACGTTTCTCTGTTAGGATTACAAATTTTGTCTGACGAAACCAGCAAAAGCTTCTTGCCACCCCTACACCCAAACTCCTCCCACTAAAACTGTGTCCAAGATGATGTTGATTTTTCCAGTATTAAACATTCAAGTACTCAAATGCTGCGCTTCTGTAAATCCTGATATCTGGTACTTGCAAACAAAGTGTGTGTCTTGAGATCAATGAACAACTACAGAAAAAATGTTTACTTGCAAATACTGAACATCAACTATTTACAGTTTCACTGCTCCTCTCACTAAGGCAAGGGCCGGGAATACCACTAGATTGCTTTATTACCTGTAATCTGCATATTACAGAAAACGCTAATTTTGCCAAGCATCAAACATGCAGTGAATTTGCAGGGCATAATGCCTATTAACAGCAATATTGAACATCACTAAAAGCTCATTAGATATCTTCCTACACTTTTTTTTTGGTTGAATAAAATGAAAATGAGCAGCTTTAAATACACTAAACACACACTCACAGAGAGAAAACTGTTTGATAAATTATTTATATACAGATACACATTCTTTACACTGGTCTCAGACATCTGCTTTCAGGTCCCTCCCCATCGCCACTCACAGGTTTCTCGAACCACTGGGTTGCTACAGCACTTAGAAGAGAACTAACCTGATTCTCACTCTCTCTGTAAACAATAGTTAAGGAAGCAGTGAACAATTCACTGTGAGTATATGAAAACACCATAACAAAAATCAGTGCATCACATTCAAGAAAAGCCCCTTTGGAATGCATTTTCAGATCGTTCTTACCTTCCAAACATATCTGTAACATGAGAACTTAACAAAAGAAATTAAGGGTGATCTCCATGTGCCAATACACCATCTCCTTCAGAAGGCTGCGTTACATTTTCTGTACGCACGTGCTAGTATGGGGACTTTTTCGATTTCTTTTTGTAAACTTTGGTTTCCGTTATTTCACATCCAAACAAAATAAGCATTTCAGACAACTTTGGGTTCTTCTTCTGAAGTCTCATTCAATTTAGAACTATCTTGCCTTTTTATAATTGAGATTTTTGCGTTCACGTCTGTGGTTTCCCCCATGTAATTTATCTTCCCACACGTCTCCTATTAGACTACCCTGTACTGTACGAGGACCAATCCTTATCTTGAAACATTGCTACTTTGTAAGTTGCTTATACAATTACTTCAAAGATAATTAATTTTTTCCACTTTTTTCCTGAACATTATATACTGTAACCTAGTTTTACATGTGTATCATGCATTTAAGCAGGGCTTTAACTTTGACAGAAGAGCTTTCCTCATCTGTGCAAGTGTTTATTTCAGACTATACAATCTTAGAAGAGGGTTATTGCAAGTATTGAGTTGTACCACTAACTGGTGGCACAAACAATCACCAAAAAACGTGGGCAACGTATTTTTTTTCTCAACGTTATCCGACGTGCCCTACTGCTATAACTTAACACGTTACAGGGGATTCCCACCACATGATGTTTATAACAGTGTTGAAAAGCTCATTTTTTCAATGTACATACTACTACATAAAATCTGTATTAAAAAATCACATTACAGGAACTACAACATAGCGATCAGTGAACTCTGCATCATGAAATTTAGTTTTATATTCTAGATTTTTGTTTCAGTGGAATTATTCATATTGGGAAATAAATTTTTCTGCTCAGCACAACGTAACTACTTATGTCAATACTTCAATAATCTCATGCTCCGTTGTGAAAGACCGTAAATAAAAAAACCCAACAACAAATACTGTGAATATGCCGTCACGAATAATTCTCATGTTAAGAACTGTTAAAATCCCTTTTTGATCTTCCTCCTCTTCCTTATCAGGTTTGGCAGTTTATTCTGTCCATTTTTACTTTTGTTAATAAAATTCTGATGAAGAGAAGGTACCTTAAGATTCATCATCAGCCCTACACATAGCATGCTACTCTTCAAGGGATGCGGATTCGAGAGAGAGAGAAAATTTTTCAGGCACCACTCAGATATGATATGCTCACAGGATGAAGGTGGTGCTACACTAGCTGGTAGCCTGATCCTGAAGTTTGGTCATATTCTATTGTGTACTGCCTTGTCCAGTCCACGATAACAGGCCGAAAAAGACCACAGCATCTGAATTCAAAGAAGTCTATAATGTTTCTTATACATCCATGGCTAAAAACAAAACAAAAACACATGTTAGTGAACAATATCGGGGCTCATCAAGCAGAGTACAACATTTTTTTGTCTGCCTACAAATGCTGTTCTTCACCCTTTATGTTCCTAACTGTAGAAAATCAATTAGGTTAAGAATTATCTTAATTATCTGCTCGCTGATGGGCAAGTTCTGAAATAAGAAGTGGTCACCAGACCGGTGAATGTTTGATCCTTGGACACAACCACAACCAAGACACTTTCTTCCACTCTCTACCAAAACTATATGGAGAAACATTACATGTTTTTGGCAGTGCACCGTCATGTAGCATAGCCTGGTAATTCAGATCCCTTTCTAAGAGGAAAGTTGCATTGTACGGCTGCAAGACAAAACAGTACGGAGTGAATGTCTTCCTAGAATAATTTCCATTTTTATTAACATCTATTTCTGTCACCAGCTGCAGGTCTAAGATCAATTAAGTCCCTAGACAATACAAAATTAAGAAAGCATTAGCTGAATTAAATGAAGTATTCAAGTCCTTTCTGCTGCTGAGTCACATATTTAAGATACCTACATCAAAATTCCAACGTGTTGGGTTTTTTTAAGTTAATTACACATGGGCTGAATAAATCATGGTTTTCTGGAAGAGGAGCTTGTGTTAGGATGTATGCAAGAACAGGTCTAAGCAACAAGGAGATGACAACTACTTGATGCCAATGCTTCATCTGACAGGTGATGCCAAGTCAGTTATTTTAGACATCTGGTGTTATTTTCAGGAGTCACTTTTATAACAGCAGCTGTTTCAGTGAAATTGGTTTGTGAACGTGACATACATTTGGGGACGAAATCAGCATTTTTTTCCTATCCTCTGCACCGCCCTATGTTCTTCGGGCAAAATAATTATGTTTTTGTTACAACTCTTATCTGTAGGAAGACTGCAACCGGAGATGCTTGTCTACTTCTCAGTAGAAGTTTGTACAGAAGGATATTAAAAAAAGATCACACAAACTTCTCTTGTAGCACAAAATTAAACTGCAACAAGAACCTCTATCTCATGCTCCCCAGGGTGTCACCTGAAAGAGAAGCAGCTCCCACAGGAGACACAGCGTATGCAGCAGCAGGATGAGACATGCTTCTGTCCTTTCACTGCTCCATTTGAATTGTGCCCTCAACCAACCAATACCCCAACCTTCCTTATGCCTTCATTTATTTCCTGCTTTGGCTCCCAAAGCTGCTCCATGCTGCTGTATTCCCATCCCAGTGCTGTATCATCCCCGAGCCCCTCGCTCAGCTTGCACCCTCATCGCTACAGAAACCAGAACCCTGACCTACCCATTACATACTGATACCCAAAAGCCTATGTCTCACCCACGCGGCATCCATTTCAGTTCCTGTGACACGCTGCTCCCCTTCCCACCAATAGCTTTGCCCATGCTCTTCCTCCTGAGCAGGGAGGAAGCGCTGCCTCTTCTCTCACAGTAGAGAGAGCAAGGGGAGCTACTGCACAGAGCAAATTCAACAGCATATTAAATATCAATCAGGAGAAAGTGCCTGGTGTGGAAGCAAAGATCCAGGTCAACATCGACACCACGCAATAAGCACCATAACTACTTCTGGTTTGGGCATCTGATTTATAAAGAGGGTATTTATTTCCCCATAAACTCTACAGCAAAATATGACCACTGCTGGAAAGCATTATTTTCTGTCACTACAAAACGTTTATCACTTCCTTTAACTGGATAGAACGTGCTACTGTAAAAATAGCTATTATATTCAGCATTCCAAGTAGTGAAAACACTTTAAAAGTATTTAGCTATGTTCTGTTTCAACCAGCTGCACAATTCAATGCACAATAAAACAAATATGCAAGGCTACACAAACAAGAAATAGGTTTACACTATAAAACTTACTTGAATGGGCTTTCAATAGATGTGGTGGTAACTTTAAAGTGCTTGTATCTTCTTGCATTCATTCTTTCATTTGTAGTGATACCTAAGCAAGAGATCTGAAGACAGGAAAAAGACAAAGCAATTTAGCTCATGTAAAAACATGCAAACAAGCCCTGCATGAGCCAGACTGAAAAAGAAGGACCAAATTTACTGTTTTATGTTTCTTCTTTTGAAGACAAAATTTTTGTTTGGGGAAATTATGAGGTGCCAACACAAACCACCACACAAGAGCTGTACCAGACTGTGCAAAAGGTTTAATTTTTAAAGTGATCAGAAATAAATCATGATCACGGAATAAACTGTGACTTCTTAGTCCATAATACAGAGATGCCTTTACTATATTGTCAGCTGAATTAAATAATAGATTCAGGAGTTACTTCACACAGCATTTGAACCACTATCTTTTCTTCTTGACATTTTGGTTATAGCTCCAGTAATGTATTTTTTCCATTTATAAATTTGTTGCAGTAACGTAACTTTTCTGTCCACAAGACAAAAAGATGACCAGAAAAAAGTGGTTGGGTTTTTTTGTTGTTGTTGCTGTTACTTGTGTTTTTCCTTTTTACAGAATCATTTGGCCCAAAGGCTATGGTTTTCTGTAACAGCTTTCCAACTACGTTAGCCTAAAAGGGTATCTTATGTAAAACCAGAGTTTGCTGTAACGTGATGTAATCGGAAACAAAAATGTGAGAACTCCCTTAGCAGCCTTATACTACAGGAGGATAAAATCTTGTAGTTCCTAGTGAAATAGAAAAAGTCAACTCTGCTGCATGTTACAAAAGGAAGAACATTGAGAAAGTCAATTTTGAGCTGCCTTGCCTCATTTGGATATACTTAGTATCTCAAGCATTTTCTTCGCCTCCGTGAAACCCAGTGAAGTTTTATGTCTAGGTACATAAATGGGCTCGCAATGGCCAACTTTTGAAGTAGGAAATAAAGGTTTTATATTATTTTTCTAGGACAGTAGGTAGTGTTTTGGCAATAACCCTGGCCAGTTCAAGGACAAGTCCAAACTTTATGGTGGAGCACGAGACGGAGCGCAGTCCTCAAGAGTAGGGGCTGTGCAGTTGCAAACCAAAAGCAGCAAATTAGAGAGTATCTTTATCAATTCCATCATAAGGGCAAACTCCAAAGAAATTTGCCAAGAACAATCCTAAGTTTGCTATGAGCAAAACTCTTAGGAAATTTAGTAATACGACTGTGTTTGGTTTTCATTTTTCCAGGATTAGTGAAGAAGTCAAATGCTAGATTTAGCCTTATTACACCATCAATACAAAATACTATGAGACGTATTTTTCCAATTGGCGTAATTCAAAGATTAATCTGTACACAGATCATATTAACAGGAATCCTCAACGGGGAACTTAACGCATCATGATATGGGTATGATGGAAGGCTCTCTGGAAAGTTACATGCTTATTCTGCTATAGAAGCCTGGTGGGTTAGACTGCTTTGAAAGCCACCTGAAATACATGTAGTTCCTCTGCTCTTTTGTCTGGGGCAGGAAAGACCTCTAAAAGACTGAATGGCTCTCGCTCACACATACAAGATTTTGAAATTGATATATGTTGTAAATGATGAATATGGTAGAGGAAGGAGGGCAAAACTTAAATTTCCTGAAAAGTTTTACCTATGCCTTAGAGGATGATTTTATTTCCAGCGTGTCTGGAAAGATTAAATCAGTCCATCTCACGGTTCGTTAATGACAGGTCATACTGAAAGGCTTTCAGTATGACTTGTCTTTCCTTGAAAAGGATAAAGAAAAACTTGCATTTGGTCAGATTACAATCCAGTACTGTGTTCACAAATCAGACTGAAGCAGTGTAAGAAATTATTGCACCCCTTTTGAAGTTACCACCCTCTTCCCGTTAATGACATACGGCATTATTCCAAGTTCGACCCACAAATCTTATTCTCTATTAGTCTTTATTGCCTTTCTCTGGTCTGTTTTCCCTTTTTGTCATGCTGAGAATGGAAAGCAGGAGGTAGGTATTTTAATATCTTGGGAAAAAAAACAACCCCAAAACCAAAAAACCAACTAAACAAAAAAAACCCAGCACAAGTGAATGAGAAGTGAACGATGCCTAATATCCAGAGACGACAGGTGCCCACCTCCTCCAGCGTTTCTGAGAGACTCAACAGTTGGTCTTGCATAATGAACATTAAAATTTAAATGACACAAATATGTACTATTTTTATGTCCCTCCCAAGACTTAGCATTACAAATTAAGTGCCCTTCCATACCTGATACATCTGACACATGAGTAACACAGCCACCCACATGAAGTGAAAAACACTGTTTAGAAACATCCAAAACATCCACGGAGAACAGGTAGCAATCTGTGTAATATAGGTCCAAAATCCATCCTTTGCATAACTTGTCTCACAGTGGAAACCCCAGTCTAGAGGAAAAAAAAAAGTGGCAAAAAAACATGCAGAAGACCTAAAATACGTTTATTCTACATCAACATAATGCCCACATTAGAATGTATTGAATTAAATAAGAAAATGACAACGTGCTAAAATAGTTTTCCTTGCTCCTTCTTCCCTTCCCAACTCCTTGAATACAAGACATATGGATATACTTGGCTGTGATGAAGAAAAAAAATCTAGGACAAGAAAAACAACATAATCTAACTTAAAATATACAATCTGGTCAATTATTACCATGCAGCTCGATTCCAGAATAAGAATACACAAACCTCTGATATGACAGAAATCTGTAAAAATCCATACCGAGAGATAAACAAAGTATTTATAAGCAATTAAAAAAAAAAGCCACAACCCCACATCTACTTACAAGAGATACATCCATAAATCATCCAGCAGATCATAAAAAGCAGGAAGAACAGGTATCCCATAAAATAGCGATGGTTCCCTGCTCCTAAAATTGCACAAGAACAACAGGGATCAAATCACTGTCAGAAGACAGACAACACTGCATCAGAAAGTTTAATTGCTTGCTTAGAAGTCCTGCTTATTATTGTATATAGAAACATTACTCTCCAGTATTAAGCTAAGATAACTTCAAGGCAGTGAAATTAGCTGGTTTACTTATGGATTTTTGTTTTTTTTAACTTCTGAGAGAACAAAGCAATGTTTTATTTTCTTCAATTTCTGTCACATTACAGCTGCAATTCACACAAATGCATTTCACTTGTAACCTCTTTCGTGAGCTAATAAAGTTATTGATAGACGATATTTAGAACAATGTTGGTGACAGCTGCTGCAGAGCCCTGAACAGCCAGGAATTACACGCCAATAAATATTTTTTTAAATTCCATTTAAAAATCGTCAGGCTGCAGAGTTCACTTTCTTAAAAGAAATAGAAATATGATTAAATACGCAACTTCCCTTGATAATAAGCTAAGTCCCAACTTAGGTTTCAACCTGCTTGATGAAGCAAGCTAAAAATAAAATATCTAATAGAACTTGTAAAACAAATATATGTAACTGAACAGATGAGGCCTATCAACCTGGCTGTAATAATGAGAGGGATAAAAACCATTCTGCTTAAGACGGAATTTAAAGGCAAGAAAATGCAGTTACTAAAAGACTGATCTATTGTTAACATTAATAGAGCTAAAAAGATGCCTCTTATGAGAGTACATCATAATTCTGAAGTACTCAGCCTTCCTTCTGTTTGTAAAATATGTCCACTGTTGCAACCTTCCAATAGCTCTAGGCTGTAAACTGAACCCACAGAGATGATAATGGGCTACAAAAGATTTGGCTGTCATCATCTGCGAACACAGCATTTACTTCTTCATTATGTTTTGCCTGCTAAAACGAGAGCATCCTCTGGAGGCAGAAAATAATCAAGTGCTTTTAGCAAGTGAACGGAAAGACTATGTAAATATGAGATGAGGAAAAAATACACATACAACACAAGCTAGACTAATCACAAGACATTTCCTTGAAAATCAAACAAGTGACTTTAGACATAAAATACATTGTAATATTGCTTTCAATCTCCTACAAACATATGAGAAACAGTGTTGGTAATGTCCTTAAGGTATCGTTTTCATTTGTATTCTAAATTTCAGAGCTGTTAAATTTCATGAAAGACATTTTTTTAAAAACGGAAGTTCAGCGGTGACCCAGAGGTTCACCTGAGAGGCATCCGATGAGATGCTCCTTTCAGCAGCATCTTCAGTGACACTAAACCAAATTCTACTTAACAGGAAATTCACCTGTATTTGGTAACAACATACGTGTGGCGTTTAAAACGATAAATGAGATAGGTGCAACCTTGGTCACACTTTAAAAAACAACTTTGGAAAAAGAAAGTGGAGAAACAGCCTTCTGTATCTGAAATAAAATTAGGCAAAACACGGCACTATTCTCTACAGTTTCATGCTGGACTGGCAGGAACACAGTTACCCTCCATGGTTAAAACGATGCTGTAAGAATTGTTGATTATTTCTTTTATATAGTTGTGCTTATATTATACGTAAGTAGTAACATATAATAAAGATAACTGATTTTTTACTGATAGAGTTATATTGCATGATTTAGACGTTTGTTAATGTCTTAATTTTTCCTACTTTTAGCTCCTGGGGGAAGAATCTTTACGGAGGTGGGGCGGGGGAAGTTATCATTATTCTAAACCATAAAATAATTTCTCATATACACAGGACCTACCCTCTGAGTCACTGCTATCAGAACAATAATTCAGGACGTCAGCATAACCCATGTGACATAACGGTTTAAAATTTGGCTCTAGCTCCTTTCATGCTATTATTTGCAAACAAATTTTTTCTTGCAAGTCTGTGGTTTGTGTTTGAAATGTAACTGCAAGCTTAATAAAATCTGTTATTTTTCATCTTCAAAAAGCCAGCTGTAAAAATATAATGCCATTTTGATATTCCATTAAAAAGATGGGCATAATCACCTTTAAAGACTTGCTCACTGTAATTTTGCGGGTGTGATGAAAATAATTTGCCCCAATTGCCAATTTGTTTCTTTTTCAAATAGTCTGCACTTTTTGTCAACCTCTCCAGAGCAGTAAAAATACTCTCTCTCAATCTCTTTCTGTGGCAAGTTTTACCCCCAAAGGATTTAGAGTGTCTGTACACTCTTACAATATTTCTCAGTCCTATCTTTAGTAAAATTCTTATCCTTCTAACACACTCAAAGGAAGACTACATAAAACATTTCCAAATTCCACCTTTCCAGAAAGGCATGAGTCATGTTTCCCTTTTTAGCAAACATACCATGAATGCTGTTTTAAGAATGGATTCTGTTTTGTAATCCTATGCTCAGAGTCACCATGTACCAATCTGATAGAGACAGAAAAGCCACATAAGGTCATTTAGACCACGACTCCCCTCCATTTCAGAGCTGCTCCCACAGTGATTTCTAAAGCTTTTTTCCCCAGCTTACCCTCAAGCATCCTAATGTTTACTTTTACTTCCAGTTATCCCAAATTGTACAAGACCACTAGTAGGAGGATTCGGCTTTTCCATCACCATTGTTTCTTAAAAACCATTTCTTCCACCTAACTTAATCCCATTACTTACATACTCTTATTACACACAAACTAAGGTCTTTCCTCCCCCATCTGTTTTTCAGACTTTTCCAGTTACTGATTAAAATACTGGATCTTTCTGTCCCATTGACAAGTACTCCTCAGCACTCCTGCAAAACAGCCACTAAAGATTCTCCAAAATGTGAGCCCATGCCCCCCTGCCTGTTTAAATTAGAAATTTCTTAGTTCTTCATTGTAAAACATCTAAAATATAAATCAAAAGTTGCTCAGATAGTAACATCAGTAGGAAATATAGAATAGAAGGGAGCGATATAAGCCCATCCCCATGAGACTTCAGTGATGTTCTATTACAATTCAAATGCCAACATTAACTATTTTACTCTTGATCGTAAGACCAAACTCCTGTGACTACCCATTATTTTATATATATATTCATGGAAGGACTACAATGAAGCATTTATTGGCTGTCAGCTGTGAATGAATTCAGGTCCTAATTCTTCCCCAACATTAAAGTTACCTCTGCTTGTGTCCTAAAAAAATAAACCAGTGAAGCAAGCTGCACTCATTTCCTAGCTGTGAAGTCTTCAGTACTCCCTGCATAATAATGGCTTTCAAATAAGTTTCTCAGAAAAGAATGACAGGGAATAGTAGCATTTAGAGACTTTATTCCTGTTCTACATCCGCTCCTTTCATCATCACTGGGGAGAATAAATGACTACCTGGGGGGGGTAAAAAAGAGAATACCTCAATAGGAAGTCATTCTGTATCTAACTGCTATAATCATGACATTTTTGAATACGCATACCTTCCCATTAAATTACTGAAAATTATTGGTAAAGATTAAAATTCTTATTTTATGGATAATAGTCAGTTGTGGAATCAGTACATGCCTTTTCTGCAGACATTAAAAAGCAGTTAAGCTTTGCATCTTTTAATTGCTGAAGTTCATGCTAATAAAAATATATAGCTAGGAAACCAAATTAGACACAGAACAATTTTGAGGATGGGTATGTAGAAGACAATACAAATGAAAATAATGCAGAGAATCGCATGTAGAAGAAAAACCTAAGCTCAATATTGAAAATGTTTTTCCTTCTACTGAAGTCCTCAACAATTTTTCTCAGACTTTGGCAGAGGCCAAGTCATTTTCACCATGAAATGAGAACAGACAAAACCCTGCACAACACCCAGGGCTGATTTCAGAAGCTTCTCCCTTCTTTATCTGTTAAGACATCATCATATTTTAGCAAATCACTCACCTACACAGTTACCCACCCACGGGCAGTGGTGATCAAACTTCGCTATACATCGATTGCATACACCACAGTGTTTGGACCTCACTGGCTTCCGTATCTGTAATGGTTATTAATATTTGTTTAGAATAGCAGAAAATCCTGACATTTCTATATAGGAAACCCCCGCCATCCCCCATTTAAATGTAAATTGATTTTTCTGTTGTTAACCCCTTAGAAAACTTCAATCTCCATGCTAATTTTTAAAGCAATTTTAGCTATTAAGCTTAATCTATACACTAGTTAACACAAACATCTATACCACCTCACTTAAATGAATTTCACGCTATTTTTGTTATACATAAAGGATTTTTTCCCCCATACAAATTTCTCCTATTCCCTCCAGCTATTGAGCTTTGTATAGCAACCTGTTTCATTTCAGCTTTTTAACAATGAAAATACAGAATTAGTTTGAATTCCACGATTCTGTCAGTATCATTCATAACTGAGCTCTAACGTAAGCTCTTCCAGCTTATTTTCTAAAGACAGAAGTAAGACTTAACAAGTGGAACTCAGTCAAACTTAAAATACTAAATTACTCTTAACAATTCTTTTTAAAAGGTTATGTTTTGAAAGGAATATAAAATGGCAATAAACCCCCCCGATATTAAGTGTTCTGAGATATATAAGTATATACACACACATAATTTTTAAGGTGCCATATCTGTACCTAATTTTCCAGATTCAATTTTGGGAATATTAACATCATTCATGTTCTACATAGGTCACAGCATTATAGTGTAACACTGATAACTAGTAAATATAAAATTATCAAGGTTAACTTTCTAAAAAGGAAATGCATTACGTTTATTACGGTTACTTTTTTCTCCCCTTAAGCAGTTATTTCCTTTTAAATTTCCTGTGATGAAACTAAGTATTAACTAGTCCAAGAAAAGTATTTGTTTGCAATTTGGCAAGCTTTACAAAAATTAAGATATTTTTTTTTTCCCCACTCTCAATTACTGCCAAATAGAGAAATACACTTGATTTTTGGAAAAAAAAATTTACTAGAAGGACCACGTAATTTTACTGTGAGCTACAGACGTGGTGGAATGACACCTGTGATTTTCGTAATTGTTAGGTGTGTAACCAGCCATCTTGGTAGATATATTGGGCACTTGAATTTCAACACGGGTAAGTTATTTCCACAATGATCATTTTTTTCTTCCTCTTATTGTTGCAGAGTTTTTTTTTGTGTACAGATATATTATTTATTGAAAATACTGCTTAAATTAAAAGACTACAAGTAAATCCTGCCCTTGAAATTGCATTAAGGCCGAAAATGTGTTGAGTACTGGAACATCTAGTTTTGGACTAGCATTAAAAGAAAAAAAAAAAAAAAAATCAGTGCTGAAACTGATTAAGAAATACACTACCAAGCAGGTACTGCAGAATATACTGAGGTCCAGACTTCCTGTCTCTGCAAGTTCTACTATTGTCTGCAGAAAAACAAGAAAAGAAAAAAAAAAAAAAGAAATTAGAATTTACCATATAAAAAAAACCGCTGACAACCATTCTATTAGCTGCTTCTCAGACCCAGGGTTGTAAACTCTATTCATTTCAGGTACTTTCTACACACAGGAACAACTTCAATTTAGCTGAAACTGATTTTAAACCTACTTTGTTAGACCAATATGCATATTTACTTCTCAATTAATTCTAGCTTATACTTCTTCCTACTCTACCTAGGTTTAATCAGAGAAAAAGAAAGCTTGGTTAATATCAATACATTCACACAGTGATTAGCACCACTTTGACTAACCTGTTGTTAAACTTATTACAATTAATGCAGCTGAATTTATAAACAGGAACACAAGTGAAACTAGCTAGCAGGATCAGCCAGTCTGAAAACCTGACTTTCTTTCCAGAGGTCTCCCATCACCTTTAAACCTGTATTCACCTCTTTCCTCAGACATTGACACTTCAAGAAAGAAAAGAACTAATACAAACCAAACCTCCTCTTACAGATAATGCTATACTTATGGGTCACGTGTTACACAGAAGTAGGTATCAATTAAAGCATGCCCATACCTTCGCAATAAATTAATTTTGTACTCTTCTTCAGTACCCACTTCATTGTTGGAACAGAAGGAACCTAGCACTCCATTAAATGGTTTCCAACAAGTTTTAAAATTCAGCAGCTGAAATCTGTGCTGCATGAGACTTAAATGACATTTGCAACATATGGAAAACATCCTGAAAACATCTTTTGCCAGACTAGCCTTCCTTGAACCAGAAGGAATTCACTCAGCATAAATAGCCTAATGGCAAATAGATTAATCTACTGCTCCCTTTCAAACCACGTATTTCTTATACATCAAGGTGGATTCTAACTGCAGAAGCAATAAACCAGTCCTTACAACTATTTTCTCACCATAGCAATATAAACATAACTTCCTTAATTAGATTATGGTCACTAAGGTGGGTATCTTGACTGAAGCTGCAGAAGTTTTCCTCCAAAACACTGCACTTCATAACTGGCTAGGAAAAATTTATGGAAACTTTTTCCCAAAGTAACCAGTAAAAGTTACAGTCAACAGTCTGGGGGCAAATCAGTGTCTTAATGCTTTCCCTCCTGATCTCAGGTAAATGAGGAACAATCTTTACAGTTTTCTAACACTTCTAAGCTCTGAAAGTTAGACTATTTTTTCTCCTCGCTTCTTGCATTTCCATTTGCTATTGGCCCAGCATTCTCACCGCCACCACTGCAGCCCTTGAGATCCCCTCTCCAACCGCCCACTGCCATTCATAAGCCCCTCCAGGTCCCTCTTGCGTCTTGCCAACTTCAGTGCTCTGCATCACTTTCTCATCCCCCTCTGCCACCCTTGCTGCTCTGACATTTCCTGCTACAGGACTTGAAATTAAGAGCCTCCCTCACAAGAGTAAGTTTTGTAAATAAACCAGACAAACAGAAAGCAAAAAAACCCCAACAAGACATATCTACCATGATTTCAATGCTGTTGATGTAGTTTTTGATACCTTAACATATTTCGGACAGTTTCAGTGGGAGTACACTCTACACTGCAGGCTAATGAGAGGATGCACAAAAGGAACGTACATGTTGTGATGCTCAGCACTGGAGTTCAGTATGGTCCACAAGCAGGACCCCAAAGCTCAGAAGAACAAAACTGAACAAAAGCAGATAAACCACTTAAATATAAGTCTCCTTAGAGATTACAGCATAGAGACTCAGGAGTACTTAAGTTAGCCACATTTTTGTGGTTTAGAAATGTTTGGTCTATTTTCTGTGCTTTTGAACGACTAATATTTGATTTTGAAAATTTGGAATCGTTTGTTTATTATTTATTTTCTTATTTTAAGAGTGACTTGGGTTATTTTGTAACACAGAAGAAAGGGTGTGACATAGTGGAAAAATAAACATCTGAATTTGTTGCTTACTACATATTTCCAAACATACTTAACTTGGTCATCTGGAATTTAAAACTTTTTTGGTTACTTATTCCAAAGCTAAAGGTTAACTCAACATAAAACATTTGGAGACAAATTACAAAAGCATGAGAAAGCAGTACATGGCACAAAGGTAAGACACGCACCCTACACTGGTTTACGTTCCTGATAACTGATCATGCCACAATTTGGTTAGCTGCAATGTAAGACATCCAAAACACTCACAGCCATAAGCATCTGACTGAAGAAGTTGCATTTTACAATTCCTATCCAGTTCAGTGAGGCTTTTGTAACCACATTTAACTACTTAAGCAAGTAGATCAAATGAATTTCATATTTGTGCAATTTGCTGAATCTGAACCAAAATGTAGTTGCTGACTCTTCTATTTAATCTAGTCCAGCTGAAGGAAGAAAATTTAGTCTGGAACTTACTTTGGCAAATTTGCAATAACAGAAAGGGAATTTGCAAAAGTAAATCTGCACATTGACTATCAACTCGGTAATAAGCTATCGGAGAAAGCAAAAATCAATTAGGCTATCACAACCATCCTTTAAAGGCTATTATATGTTTATCACTACTTAAGGTCATAATGCCAAGCATCAGATTTCAATCCACACAGGTGTTTTCACAAATAAGCGTGAAGTAGAAGCACAAAATACACTCTGGTGGGATGTGAGGTTCTAGGAAACTTGCCCAAAATGAAACAGACAAAATGTTTCTGCTGCTTGTATGATTTTGCAATATTCAATGCTCAGTTTGGCTGCTGAGGACAATGTACTTCAACAAAAAAAATCAGAAATGCTAACAATAGTGTTAAAAAGTCTTACAAAGATATCATTAGATGATCCATACTTTCTCTAATATTTAAACCAAAAGAAAAAAAAAAAATCCATCCCAGACTGCCTGCAGTTTCAGTTATTTTTATCTCCAGTCAGTCTAATACTTTTAGACACAAAGTTAAGGAAAACTAGAGGTCTAAAGTTTGGAAATTCTTTTAGAATCAAATTAACTAACACTCATCCCATATAGGGTCATTTGTTTCAGTATGGCAAAATTCTGAAATTTCACATTTTCATTTTCACCCAACTGCTCTTTAAACTTTTTAACCTTAAAAATCTGAGTTGCAATTTTGTTACTCAAAATGACCTAAATGTACCTTTGGACCAGTAAACACTTGAACATATATTCCAAATGTAAAAAAAGAAACCTGGATGACAAGTGAAAGTAAAGCTTTTCAACGTTTTAGACTTTGTTGTACAACAATTTATTGAAATGTCATGTACTGAACAGCAAACTCCTCTGACCAACTGATGGCAGGCTGCTGAGGAGCAAGTTTCACATATCTCATGGCTTTACCTTTTTCTTTTGTTCTTCCGTGGCTTTGATGATTCCTGGATCAGATTTCCAGGATTTTCCAAAATTGTAGAAAAGTGCGACGCTATTAGCAAGGAATGGAAGATGTATAAAGAAAAAACTGAGATGTGTTTGAAGTCAAGGAATCTAAAGTTTAAAACCAAATTTCCTCTTGAAAATACCCACTGAGAGTTCTGAAATAAAATTTAAAGAAATTTTATTTTTATGAATGCCCTTGAGTCAGTCTTCTGAATTAACAAAATTCACTGCTGCCATAAGAACCAGCTTGGTACTCAGTATCCTCTATTGCTCAAAAACTTGAAAACTGACTTTTAAAATTTATGTTCTCCATGAGGCATTTCTAAAGCACTTACCCTTCTGAAGAATGAATAACGACAGTTCAGTTTTTGTAATTATTTTCCCTCTTAAATAAATTAAATTCCACAAAATTTATCTTCTTAAAAGTATTTCCTGTTTTCACAACAAACATTTCAGAACTCGATTTATTTGACTGCCTGTGTCTTCAGTGGCCTGACATTCCTGTTAGATCACAGAAAGGACTGTTTCTAGCCATAGAAGGAATTCTGTTGCAATGACCACTGTTGCATGGCAATCACGTCTCAAAACCCTTATCTCCAAGAAAGGTACTGTCTGAAACCTGGTCATCTTATAAGGCGATACCCATATTTTACATCAATGAAAGTTATTTTTAACATACTAACATATCTAATACTTACAAACCCACAGGATTTAATATCCTCTGGAAGTGTTTAGAAAACCAATTACCATATAAAGGCAGAAAATAATCATTAGGTTTAAAATATATTTCCTGTGTTGAATGACTTGCCACATAACACACCCAGTCTTAAAACACTTCACATTTCTTCACAGAATTAAAACATTTCTAAGCAATGATGTTGAAAAACCAAATACTTCTGACATTCCTCTTCCACAAAAGGTAGAAAATTATTTACTCTGATAAACCTACAAAGACCTGACTAACCTGCCTAAAGATACCTGTTAGCTGTCAGTGGTACCTGCAAGGAGATGTGATGTTTGGCAAAGCTGTGGTGGCAGAGCCTCTGCAGCATTATCCAAACAAAAATGACACTATTCAGAGACTAATCACTGCACACCCCAACTACACTATATTCCGAGTAACTTAGATGAATATTTCTCTCTGGTAGTCATTAGAACTTCTACTATCATTAAAGTTTAATATATTGTGTGTTTCCATTACAAAACACTGCATATAAGACTTAAAAACAAGCATTACATGGCAAACTGTACTGAATTGGGATATTACGCTTAAAACACAACAGCAAAAAAACATTTTTGCATGCTTGGAAAAAATCAGATGTTGAAGTCAGAACAGATGCTCAGATATATTCTACTATATATCCACAAGTATATTCTATTCGACCATATTGGAAAAAATGTTTATCAAAGGCATTAAGGAGTATTAAGAAAAAAAACTACATAAAGCATTGATAACAAATCTACACAGTACAGATACAAGCGTTAAATGAAAAAAACAGATTTTCTCTAGACTAACAGTAGGTACCTCAAATCCTTCTACACTGTTCTAGTGATGTGAAAGAACCCTGAAATATGAATAAATACAAGTAAAGCCTCTTTTTGACTTCTGAAATGCTATCAAAGCCTCATTGTTCATGTGAAGTGTATGCCAATAATTTTTGTTTTCCTCCTGTTGGGTGGAGGAATTTGCTGTGAATTTCTAACAAAAAATTGCTGCCAAGTTAAGTCAAAATCTTAAATCATGTACCTTATATAGTAGAATGTTAGTATAAACTCACTAAACGCTAATTAATCTTTCCTTTAACAAGCTTCTTCCAGCAAGTTTATAAGAGGGGGAAAAAAACCCACCAGCTATACTATAAACTAAACACTCACAGTTCTTTTGATATATTACAGATTAAAAGCTCTGACTTTAATATCTATACATTCTAATTTCTTCCTGTTTTTCTTCTAAAATTACCTTTTGCAAAGAATAAGCTGGTTCAACTTCTTTGTATAGCTAGAGAGAGATTACATTTTCTTTAGAATACTAAAAGTATCGCTGGGTTTTTTTGCCACAACAGTGAAAACTGTTTTTTCATTAAAAATGCCTTAATGAGACATCTGTTACAAACAATAAAGGTACAACTGAAAAAATTATGACCTATTCTAATTATTATATGTCATGATTAGACTGTTAAAGAAGATAGAGGGAAGGCAATTTATTTTCTATCCAGTAGAAGGGTTTTTATAACCTTGAAGTTTTGGAATTGTTTTTTTTTTACTGACTAAAATTTGGACAGCCTGTGTAATAAAGAAGCTGCCCATGGATCCAAGCCACATGTGTAGAAATTCAGTATGCAGAATTTTTCTGAACTTACCCTTCCCTCATTTTACTCTATAAGATACAGAGAGTGCATAAAAGACTCCTCGCAG
This sequence comes from Phalacrocorax carbo, assembly GCF_963921805.1. Classification (NCBI taxonomy): domain Eukaryota; kingdom Metazoa; phylum Chordata; class Aves; order Suliformes; family Phalacrocoracidae; genus Phalacrocorax; species Phalacrocorax carbo. The sequence continues at coordinate 42,821,479 of NC_087513.1, read as the reverse complement.
AGTCTAAGTTTTGCCTTTCCTTTTATCATGGTGTCAGATGAGTGCAATGCTGACAGTGTAAATGGTGACAGGTAAGGTACTTCTGTGCTGAGGATGGGAGGTGTGGGGAGATTACATGAGAAAGCAGAGTGAAGTATAGATTAGTAGTAACTATGTAAATGGAAAAAGACAGAGTCATCAGTATTTTTCATTAGTACCTTCAAAATCCCATTTCTCATAAGTTTTAAGCAAAACTGGGAAGAAGGGATGAAAATCAACCAGACTTTGAAGGAGAAAGGAAAGTTAGAATTGTCTTCTCCAAGATGCTTATGGCATCTGATGTAGATAAGCAACTCCAACTGTGTGGGATTCATCTCAGCTACCTTAAATCACTCAGTATGCCTTCACACACAATAGAAAGGAAAAAGCTACACCCAGTCTACCTTCAGTATCAAGATATTTAAATTAAGTTAGAGAAGCAGTGCCCCAGAAGTGGCTATTTTTATCCACTGGCTATAAAGAGAGCTTAAACAACTAACTTAGATATGGATGCCCACACTAGAGATATCAACTGTTACGTCGAACTCTCTCCTCTGAATTTACTTCCAAAGAGATTTTAGCAACTTTGAGCAACTCCTAAAACTTTCCATACACAAGAAACCCTTGTAGGTTTGCATTAGTGACAGAATAGGGAACTGGTTCTCTGGAGTGAGTGCTAGAGTCCTAACATCCTAATTTACAACTACGCAAGGAAAAAAACATTACCATATAATTATGGGCTGCAAAATGCATGATATAGTGGCATTCACCTTCTGCCCTGTCACCAATTTGCTGTCTTTTATGAAGTTTTTCCCAGTTTTCATTGTGAGACAGAAAGCAGAAACACCCATGAAACACTCCCTACTTTTAGTCTTAATCAATGTCTTTTAATTATTAGAACAAGTACAACAGGCTGAAAATTATCTAAGTATTTAGATACAGGAACAGAAGCTCTGGACACTTGGGCCTGGGGTTTGGATTTTTTTGGTCTGTAGTTCCTCTAGAAACATGGCTGCTGGCTTCTTTCTGCATGCAAGGCTTTTTTGCTGTTTTCCTGAAGCTAATTTTGGTAACATGAATGCTTTTTTCTGTTTTAACTGCTTAACTGTACCAATTGGCTTGTTACAGTTTTTAAAACACTATGCTAACGTAGCAGCTTTGTGAAAGCATGAAAATAATGAATTCTCTTACACCTGGTGTTTAAAATGATCCCTAATTGAAAAAGCGTGCAGCGTTTGTTTTCTTTCAACTAAACTCCATCGATACATGAAGTATATTTGAAATAAGATGATCAATACAGTATTAGTCAATGATAAATTATTTTAAAAATTATAAATTGGCTTATATCATCTCATTATCTCAGCATAGCAAGTAGTATGCTATACCAAAAAATCTTCATTAATGAAGACTGTGCATTCCCATGTGCACCAAATAGAAGTGGTAGAACCAAAAAAAAATACTGTGAGTATTTTGGGTTGCAGCAAACCCTGACATCTTAGAAAAACATAGCAGTATAACAGCCTTTTGACAGAACAGGCACTATTTGTTCAGCTGGAACTGAAAAGACTGTGTGAACAACTGAGATATGAACTCAGTACATGGGCCCTGAACTTTTACAGGACACAAGAGAACATTCTACCTATAAATGTTTATGGAAAAGAATGAAATGCGAAATTCTAGTCTCATGGTATTAAAAGTGTTCTTTTAACCCCCCCTTTCCCCCCCCTTTAAAAACAAAACTAAAATATAGTGATTTAGTATGTAGGATTTTTGAGGGTATTTCTCCCCTACTCTGCAAACAGTAGATGATTAGCATCATTAACAGAGCAAGACATAACTATCCTTTGTTATGGGCAAAATACAGTTAAAGGGAAGCAGCAAAACAGCAGCAAAAAGCAGGGAGGCACAGGACCATAGACTCATATATCCATAAATACACAGATCATAACTTCCTCATTCCCAGCAAGAGTAGGATTTCTATTTTAACAAATATACCAGACTCAGAAGCTGCTGAGAAAAATCCAATAAAATGGAAACATTACAAAAACTTAGTACACTAGATTCATCTAAACTGTTTGAATTTACTTTTAGGATTGGTCTTTTAGAAGACACATCATTAAGCCTTAGAATTTATAAACTTATTTTAATGTGACCACCCTGAAATTCAAGAAAAGGCACTGCTAAACTTTGGTTTTGTTTGTTCTCTATGATGCATTATTTCGACTGCCCTTTTCTGTCTCATTAGGATAAGATGAGATGATCTTCCAGACACTTTCAACATATCTACAAGAAAAGAAAAATCTTACCAAACACATGAATATTAAAGTAACATTTGCAGCAATTAAGACCTTTGCATTATTTATAATATAAAGACAATTTGTGATAGCTGTTTAAGGTTAGAAATTTTTCTCCTGAGCAAAAGATGGTCAAAATTTGTGAAAACTACCAGGACAGGTTTTATCACTTGAAAATTATAAAGTAGTACACTGGTCTGCTGTAAGTAATCATATAAAGCTGTAAAAATACAAGAATCCTTCCTCCAACCACAGTGCTGTGCCTCACGCTATAAAAATACGAGCAGGCATGCAATTTCTTTTTTCCAATAAAGCTACAGGGCAATTTTCCAGAAGAAGAGTGAAGTTGGAATCTTATTACAAAGGCTTCCAATTAAAAATCGCCAATTAAAGGAAGATGCCCTCAAGCACCACGTCTCTAAAACTGCTTGTCAGAGAACTGTGTCAGCTCTAATGAAAGCAATTAGTAACTGACATTTTTAGACTTCCGTGTACAAAAAAGACTGTTGCAGAAGTTTTGAGGCACCTACCTTAAATTACAGAAGCAGTACGGTATTTTATTGACATTCTGAAGTCAGACTTCATTAGGGTAATTAATTGTCTATGGTTACTACTTCTAGTGGACAATGAACATTATTCTGTGACAAAAAACCCCGCAAACATCAAGTTACAATAATCAGAGCGGCTAACAGAAATAAAAATCTAAGCGAGTTGGTACAAATATGAAGAAAACATGAACTTCAGGATAAAAATCTCACAACTTGCCAGCCTTACGGGGCAGCTTTCTACATCAAGATAGAGGCCATCATCAAGTTGTTTTGGCTGTGCATCCATTTTAATAAGGTCAAGGACTTTGATTTAAAGTCACACACATTCTTAGACAGGGCTCAAGCTGATGTTAGGTTAGCATAAGAAAGCATTTCACAGTAGCTCAATATTTGCAACCCAAAACATGTAGTAGTATTAGAAAACCTGAGTTCCTTAAGAAAACCTACAAGGTACGGAGAGCTGAGATTCAGAACTGAGATGGTGTAGTTGTTATAACTACCTCAGAAACTTGTATTTTACTATTTGCCAAAATTAAGGTTTTCTTACCAAAAAGAACAGGAAAGGAACTTCAGTCTAGAGGCATGACATATTTAGACAGTTCTACTCCATTCCATAAAAACTGAAAAAGTATACCTCCATTTTTAACTACTGCTTTTAAAAATGTTTTTCATATTCATCTTGTACTCGCTTTCCTCATTCTGCAGTTACTAGTAAATTTAATTGAGTAAAACCACAGAAAATCAGGCCAGACGGAAAGGCTGGTAGTAGGACCAGCATTTCTAAATTACTATTTTAAGACATACTCAAGCTAATATTGATAGAATTCTATTCTTTTGTTTGTTTGTTTGTTTTCTTAACAGCTACTGGATTTTCATTTTTAGGTTTTATAGCAGTGAAACAGCAGCCATCTCCAGTCACATGGACTGCTATTATTCACCGGAGCACCTCTGCAAACACTGTCAGTGTAGAAGCCAAAGGCAGCATGGAAGCAGAGTCTCCTCTCTGTTCTCAGCCCAAAAATGTGAGGCTCATTTAGCTACGGTTGAAGAACATATTAACAAGATGATAAAAGGGGTACATTGCCACTCTCCTATTTAATGGTAATTCCTTTGAGGATGAAAAGAAAACCAGTTTCTAGAAAAGTCAAGCCAATATCCATCACAAATATTAAGTTCACTTCAACTATTTACAACCATAAGAACTGTATTAAATGTTTAATGAAACATTAAATCTCTGTTTTGTTTTCTTGGTTATTGTAATTACAAAACCCAAGAAAGCTGTTTAAAAATTGGAATCTGTTTTCCAAAGGTGGATAACTGACATTCTTCAGTGAATTCTGAATCAATTTCTACCCCTGTGAGTACAAAAAGTTCATATTTACTCAGGCAGTCAGTCAAAAACATAAATGATGGGCATGTGCCGAATCACTATATCTAGTGCTGTTAATATATACATCTTCAAAGACTGAAAATACAGGTAACATACAGGTTTGTATGAAACAAAATTTGCAAAATCTTTAATTCCATTAATTTAATTAAGTTGATTCCACTAGAATTGATATGTACCATGAAATTACCTACTGCTTTTCAGAAAAGCAGTGTCTAAAAATGCAGTCAATTACACCTCGTCACCTCACAGCCAGAGCATATTTTAGAGAGTTGCTTACATTTTCCCCACTTAAGAAATTGGTAAAGCACAGGAAATTTTGCAGACTACTGGTAAGCCATTCTTGAGGAAAATCTTTCACTTCCTGAAGAAAAGCAAAAGTGTGCACATTTTTAAAGCAATAAAATAATTACCATCAATATAGAAAGCAATGTTTAATGGAGATAGCCAATTTAAAATTTTAATTAGTTTACTTACTCTTACGTGTAGGATGTATCTGGGTATTGCCTCATACTACTAACATGAAAAAAATATTACTTATTACTGCACACAAAAAAGGATATCATTCCAAAACCAGAAGAACCACGTCATGTACATCCAGAATTTTGTTGCCAAGTATATTCCAAGAGGCAGTGCACTGTGCATGGAGTGATCAAAGAATGACCTGTAAAGTAGGAGCAATTTCACATGGTAAGTTTTGACTTTAAAAATGTAAATCTTGAACTAGTGCTTCTGAAAGCCACTTCCCATTAAAATATGTACTATATGGGATACTGCAAAATACACCATAAAAACATGTTCCTCACTTTTACCTAATGAGAAATTCCCATTTTCAACCTGTCCAAATTAAGGGTCATGACTGAAAGTTATTTAATTAAAATTTATACATTTCCTTTTGGAGCGAATGTCAAGAACTGGACAAGAATGGTAGAATGAGTAAAAACTCATGCTAAAACTACACTGTGAAAGCCGTTAGAAACCTGTGAGATTTCTAGCCTACAGGGATAGTGGTTGCAGACTACATTTACTTATGAGATTTCAGTGCTAAAGATATTTTTGAAACACATACTATGAAAACTACATGTTACAATTACTTCAGTAAGAAAAGAGCTGAAGAGACCTTAGTGTTACCAACCTACATACTTGAAATATTTCAGATTCTTGATTCTTTTGCTTCTGTTACAGTCACCAACAGAAAGTCAGAAAAAACCCCAGATTAATTAATTTCCCATATCAATAGATTTGCCAAGTTCTAAGATAGAAGGCTGCTACTTTAATTAAAACAAAAAAAATTAAGCCATCACAATTATTTTTCCCTTCTTATACACTTGTATTTTAAAGACTATTCTGAATAAAGTTGAATATAACTGAGACAAACTAGGTGCATGACTAGGTTACTCCATATTCAAGAAAAAATTGCTAAACATATCATAAGTCACACTCTAAACTGCTAAACTCCTTGAAATGAAACTTCTTCCATCATCTGCCTAAACATCCTTACACGGATGCATTTTGCTTTTTGTCCTGGTTGTCATCAGGGCTGTCACAGACAAATGTGTGCACTGAGGAGTTTCCATTTCGCTCCTTTACTCCCTTGCATAACTGTCTCTTCTCTAATGGAAGTTGCTTAGGTCTTTTGAGAAAATCCTATAAGGAAGATGAGCTAAGATGGAGAGTAATAAGTGAATATACATTTGGACACACAGTAGTTACCCAGCAGTAATCTTTCAGTGATTTCTGTGCATTTATTTTGTGTGTGAAAGGAGTAGGAAGTAAAACGCAGCTAAGCAGGTTACCTAGAATTCAACAGGGAAAGGAAATACTACTAAAAAAGCAAAAATTGCATTCAAACCTGGGCTTTGTGAAAAACACTTCAAAAAGTACTTATACTAAACATTAAGCAAAGGATAAGAGAAAGTAATAATGTTAATGCTGAATACGTCGGGCAGGTCAAAAATATAAAACTTGACGAAACACACATCTTCAGGAACTTGAAGACATTTTCTCCTTGCTTCCTGCAGGAGGTCTGGCTGCAGATTTGCATTGCCAAATAAATTATTTGTGGGAGGAGGTGAGCAAATTGCACAGCCTCAGAGATGACAAAAAGACTGAACAGATCATCTCCAAGATCCTGCAGAGGCAAAAACTTGATGACCCCCCACCTCCCTCCTGGTCTACTAAATTCACTAAAATTCTATGAACTTGATTTAAGGAACAGATATATTTTCTTCTCCTCTTTAAACAGAAAGGAAGGAGAATCAAGTGGTTCTAATAAATACGACATTCAATGCCAGAAAAGCAGAAAGCTCCTAAGTATGAAGATGTAGTAAGTTCTTCTATACGTGCCACACACGGCCGTGAAAACCAAAGGATAGATGAAGTAGTCTACAGATCCTGAAAATCTCTTGGAGCGTGCCTGCATGTGTAGGTGTGTGCACGTGTATATGTAGGTGCATTTACAGATATTTAAACTAACCACAAACACAACTAAAATTCCTTATGATCAGGTAACAAATTAAAAACATCATTAGAAAGCAGCCTTTTTCTTTAGTCACCCCTTTCCATAACAACATAAGCTACAAAATCTGACCGACTTAATTTCTCCCTATAAATCTCTTTAGATGACTTTGGGTCATCTAAAATTCTGCAAAAGTAGGTTTTAATAGCATACTTGCACACATTTTTTTTCTATTCCTTTCTAGTAACTCTCCCCTTGACTACTTTCTGCAAAATTCATGCTGATAACTCTGTAGACAGACATTCAGCACCCTCCTCTGGATAATGACTGAATTTCTGTTCTGCTGTTAGCTTCTATTAGCTGAGTGGTATTCATCCAAAGTAATTCCATGGCTATTTGCAAGACAGCAGAGCATTACAAGAGCTAAAGTCGCACAAGATCTTTCCCAGAAATAGTAATTGAAAAAATTCCAACAAAAAATTAATGTTGCATGTCAAAAAACCCACAAAAACCAGGAATTTAAGATTATTTATCCAATAAAGATGCCAGCAAAACACTTCTTGTGTGCACACCAAACAGACAGTGTCCTGGTAAAACACTTACTTTGAAAGAAACTGCACCATAGCCCAAACGCCACCATACATCAGCCCTTTAATGAGCCAAGAATCAATGTCTAGGTCTGCTATAAACCCAACCAGCCAAATAACTAGGAAAGGAGTTCCCAGCATCACCTTCTGACGGAATTCCTATATAGAAACAAATATCAGTAAGTAACTCTATTTTCAGGAACAGATTGTATAATAATAGTCTATAATAAATAGGACAGTCACAAAAATTTAAATACATTTTCAGGAAGCTTGACATAGCGGGAGGAATCTTTATAATTTTTTTCCTCATTTCCTATATTTACATATCTCCAATGAATGTGCAAGAAAAAAATCTGCCTAAAATTTTATAGCAAGTAATTTTATTTATTTCTTTATTTTAGAAGAACTGTCTTCTAGAGACTTTGCTGTTAATCCAGAATAAAGGCAACAGTAGCTCTTCTTTAAGAATCTGTCAAAGTGTATAAACTAGTACACAGCACATGCTAATATCAGTGAAGTTTAAAGACTGCAGTTACATAAGTAATAGATAAAGTCATACTGAAGCTGCTAGTAAGAAAAGCAGGACCCCTTTTTGTCTTACACTGTGTGGGTACAATTCCTGATGAAGGCACTGAACTCCTTCCAGGTATTCAAAGCACACTCACAATGCACATGTACACACAATGCAAGGCACAAATCACTTGAAGTCAATAATCACAGGGTTAAAGCACAGGCTGTAGCCAGTACTTTAATCAACAAGATGCAATGTATCTTTAAATCAAGAAGTTGTAACAAATCAGTGATAGCAATACTTAATATCCAGCACAATACTCTACCTGGTAAGAAAATATTAACTCTGTGTAAGTTATCACACTATAGACAGGTAAACAGTTCTTCATGCTAGAGCAATGTGTTACCCTTTATACCCTCATTTCTTGCCTCCTCCTATCTGCAGTATTAATTAATACCCTGAGAAGAAAAAGGCCTCCACATTAGATGTTCATCTATTACGTTATACAGCCAAGACTGACTGCTTCTTTCATTCAACACGAAACACTACATAACTAGAGAGGAGATCAGAGTTCAGGATATTTAAAATGCTTCTTTCTTTAGATACTTGAGAGTCAGCTTTGTGAAAGTCTTGCCTATCCCCAACAACCACTTGGTGCTTTCCTAACATTTAGTTAGCACAAAAACTAAAGGTAACTGTGTGGAGGCTTAGGTTTTTCTTTCCTCCTGCCTTGAATAAGGCTTTTTTTTTTCCTTTTGCAATTACTTTTGTAATAACAAAAAGATGTTTCCTAAAACTGAAATGTGCAGAAACCACAGTACTGAACTGCTTACCTTAAACAAACCCACATACCCCCAAACCACCAGCACCAGTAATATTGATTTACATAAGTGTTATATGTTTCTTACCTTATCAGCTTTTAGTTTTCTTAGAAAGGATGGACTGTCATATCCCTTTGCCTGTCTCGCTTCCTGTAGGTGATTGATCATCCAAACGTTTTTCCTCTGTTTTGCTAGATCAAGTGGTGATTCTCCCTGCCAGGAGCATACAAGTGGAAAATATCCAATTTAAAAATAAAATGCATTCAGAGGACTTTTGAAACAGAAGATTGGCAGGTAAAAATAATACATTTTAAATAGTTTAAGCTACATTCTGGCATACTTTTTGCTCTGCAGCTTACTTGACACCAAACATCATTCATTCCTTCTGGTCTTTTTCACTCTCATAACTATACATGCGTAGACAAGTAGAACATTAAACATGATCCTGACAATACTTATGTCCTGACATAGCCATAATTGTTGCCTTTGGCATAACACATCTATATTTCACTGTCCTACACACAGTCTACTAGTCTGTAAATGAGAGACTGTGCTTCTCTCTCAGCTATTGACAGGCAGCAGAAATCAAGCAAAGAATAAGAACTTGTGACCCACTGGATCATAGAAAATCTCCCAGTCTAAAGTCTCAGTTAATTCTTTGCCTTTTTGGCAGAGTGAAGTTGCTAATATCACGGAATGTTTCTATAAGGAATTTTTTCCACAAGCTTAATGTTCTTATATTCATCTCAGTTACTGAAATCCTAGGAAGAAAACGGGAAAGTATAAACTTATTGCTCATGTCCAACTTATTCCAAAACTCTGAGCTTTTATTCTTAGCTTGTGCTTCATGTACTTTGGGTGCTAAGCCAGCAACAGTCCATGCTTTCTCCCACCCTTCTTTCAGAGAGGACTGACAGACAAAGCAAAAGAGAGACACAGAGAGAGATACAGGGGCCAAAGGTGCCTACTAAACTGATTTGATTTTATTGCTTTTAAAACATTTAGGAAGAGAGCTAAACGAAAGTTATTGACTGGGTCTAAAATTATAGAGGAGGCAAGAGACAACCAATTGCAGGTACCTCCAGCTTCAGTTTTGCATTTGACTCTTCCTCTCTTCTACTGGAGTTAACTCCCCTCCTAAACAAACCATTCATGGAGGCTTGAAAAATGGCTGAATCCTCCATCGCTCGGCCCCCTCCTAAAAAAAAAGTGAGACAGGTACCAGAAACTGAAATTACCCAGTAAGGGCAATAATTACTATAGACAGAAGAGATTTCAAAGATTAAAAAGTACAGTTAGCTACCTATATCCCATAGAGAGACAATGGGAATTGAGTACTTAACTGTCATTTTTGCCTTTGAAATCTTGCTCCAAATCTCTAAAAGGAGAGTAAAATAGCACAGACTACAGATTATGAGGTGAAGCTTTTTGCTGCTTAACAGGATCTTGCACTCCTTCTGTGTGAGAAGTTTAACTAGCAAAATCAGTTAAAAAAGAATAACCTTTTGACTTGGCTTTGAAATTATTTAGCCAGATGCTTAAGAAACATATTAAGTTAACTCCATCCTCAACAGAAATGCCTGAAATCAAACTATGGTGCCTGCTTCATCACAAATTTAATAGCACCTTGAATTGCTAATATCTGGAAAACTCCAGAGATCCTGTTGTTCTAATATCACCTTATATATCCAGACTGTAAAGATTACCTGTGGACAAGCAATCCCCTCTGGGAGTTGATCTCCCAAGTAAATCCTGAAGTTGTCTTGGGGTCCAGCTGAGCATCCCTTCCACTAGAGGGCCATGAGACACCTAGGAACTGCCTAGATAAAAAGATTGAGGGAGCTTTAAAGAAGTCTTTGACTATGCTTCTCATCATCTGGCCATTTTAATGTTTTCCTTGTATTCACAGGGGTGGTGGATGACCGACTGGCTTAAAAAGCAAACAAAAAAAACCCAAAACAATATTGGGGAACATAATCTAGTAACGCACTTAGTTTGTCAGCAAGCAATAAGGCTTCAATAATATATATTTAAATTGTTTACTTTAAATGTAGACTTCCACAGATAAGCCTACAATTACACTGCATAATCAAGAAACTACTTCTAAAGTACATTCAGTGATTCATTAACAGATTTTTTTTTAAAAAAAATATCTAAATCTTCCTTAAACCATAAAAGCCCTTTTAGGCCTCTATCACTCTCTAGTAAAAAAGGAGCTTCTGCTTATATTTAAGTAAGATTTACAGGTTTCCCCTGACCCCAGTGATAAGCTGACTCCCTGTGAAATCCTGTCCTCATCTGCCCAATCTATCTACCAGTGTGGCAGACAATTTCCTTAACAAAAAATTCAACCAAACAAAAAAACCACTATATTTTGACTACTGAAAAGCACCTTCCAACTCCAACTGTAATCCAGTTCTCAAAAAGGAAGTATCTTACTACCAAAAGAAAAGTACTATTTTCTTGTACAGCATAATATAAAGAGGATGAATAACACAAACAGGACAAACCCACTACTGGTATCAAGCTTTACTCTAGAATAAGAGCGTTATTGTTCATATACCTCTTCCACTGTCATGCAAAGTAAAAAAAAACACCTTACTGAGATGACTGGTTCCAATCTGTTCCAAACCTAGGCGGCCAGCAACATGCGCCTTTCTAACAGACTGCCTAGAGCTGGTAACAACAGGGTCAAAGCTTGCACCTAACATTTCAGCCACTTCATAATTTGAAAAATGTGAACTGCTTTCAGCAAATGTATTTCTTTAACCTTAGCGGTCTTACCACCATTCTTGGTCAATTCCCTGGGCTATCTGAAAAAAAGGACTTCACTAGACAGTGCTGCAGGAATCTGGAAGTGACTGCATCAGAAAGGAGCCTTTCATGATTCCTTTTATTTCTGGGGAAATATGGGCCACACACTTAACCACCAGGTTTCGCCTCAAAGAAAGCATTTTTGCTGAAGAGTCAAAGGAGAAGCACAAAACTGAGTTTCTATATACCTATAAAAATCAACCAAATTCTTTTGTTTCCTATATGTTTTCTATCACCCAAATCAGCACCTGTTATAAAGCCACTGGCTGGATGGCAAAACTGCCACTGCTAGAATGATTCTGATCCTCTCTGAAGATCCTAGAAACCTGGGGAGGCATGCAAGGAACCTGAACTCCACTGCAGAAGGCAGGCAGTGGCTAATGAAACCAGGCATGTGTCTTCTGGCATGACTAGAAAGATATCATGATCCAGCAGGTTCAAAAACCTGTTTTTCTAGTGACTGCTGCTGTCTGTCAATAAAGGAGAAACCATGAACTACTTCAAGCTAGTAGATACATTTTCATTTGGCCAAAAACATACAAAGTTTTATTACAGATTTCATAAGAGTCCAGAAATGCAGGTGAGGTGATAACTTTAAAACTCTAATCACACTAATCAGTCTGCAAAGGGAAACAAGGTATGACACACTGATTTTTTTTCCACAAAAATTTTTACCATTTGGTGGCATAGAAAAGAAGCTTTTCAATGGTTTACAGAAAGTGAGACTAGAAGCATAATTCATCCACACAACTGACCTCACAGACCAGGAATAATTATTATATATTCACATCAGTACATGCAAGAGGCTAGCTGATTTGTTTTAAACACATGAGAAGCAATGTGATTTTTCTAATGAGTTCTCATTCATGCTCATTAGTATTTCTGGTGTTCTAAAGTGGATGTATGACCTGGAAAGCTACTAGCAAAATTTGGCTGCACCCTTAAAAAGACTGTTCCATGCTGTTCAAGAAAATGGATGTGTATATATGTATTTTTAGCATATTTCTATCACTCATGGCCAAGCAGAATAGGCCCATGCCATCTTCATCAGTAGGGAAAATGGTGAATGGTCAAAAAAAATGTAATTAAGTATTTAATATTTTATAAATGTAGATTTACAGCTGTATTTTCCAGTGTAACCACGCCATCTGTAACACTCATTAAGCAGAAAATACAAATATTTGAAGAGAAGTTAAGTAGAGAATTCTTTCTAAAACTGAATTCTTCTCTGACACCACAGAAGAAACAGCTTGGGTGGCGACGTGTATCTAATTCGATATACAGAACAGTCTGGAGGCAATGGACAAAAGCATGTTCAATAGGTGCATCTTCCACTGCTGGAGAAGCTCTTATAGACCCCAAGTCTACGGCATAAATTCTAACAGCTGCTTGGCGGGTGTAACATATGCTAGGGATGGGCTCTGTTAGTGCTGAATCTAGCTTCACCATTAAGAGGTTCTGGAGAGTAATCAGGCAACTTAAAGTTCTGATGCAAAAAAGAGCCCATTTTCTTATTTTACCCCAACTTCCTCCCTGCCACTTGGGAGACAGAGTAGGGCATTTGTCATCTCTTTAGAAGAGGACAGAGATGTCTCCCATATCACTCCAACAGACAGTCACCCCAGAGCTTCACTAGAAGACATTCAGTCAGATTTTCAATTTTGCATCCAAATGCATGGGTCTTCACACATGCAGTCTAATTGCACACCCCACTCCCATATATTTGCACATAACTGTTGGTAAATTATTTACCTGAGTACTTCTGAAGGTGCAGATTTAGTGGTTACACATCATTGTTAGGAAAAACTGATTCCCAAGTTAAACATTAGCAGCACGGCTTTTGCTCCATCTTCATGATCCCACCACACCCACAATAATGATATATTCTTGAGATTTATGATAGACTCTGTTGTTTCTGCTTCAAACCACTTACAATAAAAACAGTCCAAGTCTTTACCTTTATATTTTGAGCATCAACATTAGCTCCGGCTTCTAACAGAAGACTAATAACTGTAGTATTTCCTGCTAGCACAGCCCAGTGCAATGCTGTGTTTTTGTGATATTTGTCTCCAAGATTAACAGAAACATTAAATGTAAGTAGCAATCGGGTTGGATCCACACTAGAAAAGAAAATTCCTGTTAGACCTACAGAAGATGAACTCAAATACATACCAACTTATTGATAATGAGTTCAGTTTCTGTAAAAAACATTGATCAGGTACACTACGTAATTGCAGTGACATTTTTTGCTGATGATTATGAATGGCTCGAATTCCCTTCCCACCAAAGAGCAACCTTTTAAAGGAGCTCAGTAAGACAGCTTGTTATGGGATGTCATGAAACACATTTTTTATACAATTCTGCTTTTACATTTACCAAAACCTAATAGTATTGACAGATTTGTAAAAGCATGCACATGATTATATACTTGGCAGATAACAACCAAAGTTCAAAACATGTTATATTTCCACTTCACATTCCAAAAAATTAAAAGTAAAATACGATTATAATGTTGGTAATGGTAGGTATTTGTAAAACCTAACCTATGTTCCTCTCAACAATCAATGGAGATAAGCCCTTCTGAGCAGGAATCTAATTCAGACAAATTTGGTCTTTGGAGAAGTGTTATTTTACACAATTTTTTTTCCAATAAGCTCCACAGGAAGATTTAATTTATAAACTAAAAGTTCATATTAGTGAGTCCTTCTGCATAATATCCTCTTCCTTGAATAGGTCATTGTACTGGTTTTGGCTGGGATCAAGTTAATCATCTTCACAGTAGCTCCTATGGGGCTGTGTTTTGGATTTGTGACCAAAATGGTGTTGATAACACACCCATGTTCGAGCTATTGCTGAGCAATGCTTACGCAGAGTCAAGGCCTCTTCTGCTTCTCACCACCCCCACCCCAGTGAGTGGGCTGGGGGTGCACAAGAAGTTGGGAGGGGACACGGCTGGGACAGCTATCCCCGACTCACCAAAGGGATATTCCAACACCATATAATGTTGTGGTCAGCAATAAAAGCTGGGGGAAAGAAGGAGGAAGCCAGAATGTTTGGAGGGATGGTGTTTGTCTTCCCAAGTAACCGTGACATGTGATGACGCCTTGCTTTCCTGGAAATGGCTAAAATTTCGCCTGCCCAGGGGAAGTGGTAAATGAATTCCTTATTTTGCTTTGCTTGGGTGCGCAGCTTTTGCTATATCTATTAAACTGTCTTTTTCTCAACCCATGAGTTTTCTCACTTTTACCCTTCTGATTCTCCTCCCCATCCCACTGGGTGGCAGCGAGCGAACGGCTCCATGGGGCTGAGCTGCCTACTGGGGTTAACTCACAACAATCATAAACGAAGAAAGACAAAGTGGCAATTGTGGAAAGAATATTGACTAGTTAAACAAACAAATAAAAAACTTTCTGAAAAAAATCAAAACAAGTCACTACTATATGCCACTTAGTTAACATCAAGAGAAAGTCAAAACCACACTGAGATATTACCTATGTGTTCTGTAAGCTGCCCACATTAAAGGTGTCATCCCATTTTGATCCATCATATCTACATCCTAAAAAAGGAAAAGAAAAAAAATTGTTGAGATACATAAGCATGATCAAGATCCAGTAGAATCAAGGTTTGCAATGAGAAGCAATATCTTAAGATCAACCAACTGGAGAAAAACTGACAGGCTTTTAGTACGTAAAAAATAGTATTTAAAAAATTAAAACAGACACTAACACCAGCATTGCAAAAATATAACCATTCTGATCTATTCTGGAAAGTAAGGAACAGCAAAGCTGTATAGAACTAGTCATTTCTATCTTACTATTAATCTTCAACACAGAAGATACATATAGATGGTCTATTATTACACTCAAAAGCAAGAGAACACTAAACTAATGCACCAATATTTAATAAAATACTTGATAAATTAACATAAATACCATGGCCTGAATCCTACATTGTACTGAATGCTAGCTGCATCTATTTTTCCACTTGCAAAGCAATTTTCCTTAGTTCATTCTGTTCCAAAGGTATTTACACATCTGGATATCAAGTTAATGGCTGCCAGAAGATTTTTAAGTTTAAAAAAAAGCCATTAATAAAAAACAACCTATCCAGAAATAAAACCAATCTGTAATCAAGTGGTGGCTAAACTGATGGCTAGAAATAAAAAAACCGCTCCATTATTATATTTAACAGAACATAGCGACAGAATGGCAAAACAGCACCATCCAGACAATTCTCTTAGATCCATCTGAAAGGATCTAATACCTACAGTATTTTTCCCTGTTATAGGTCCCTGCCTCACTATCATGGAAGTTGGTAATTCCTAAATACACTGAGGTAGATCAGACTTTCAGACACATTTGGGCAAGTTTCACCATTAATAAAAATACTCTAAGCTAACTTAATGCAAGACCTGCACAGTTGTCTTCAGAGGCAATAGAGCTATGTCGATATTTCCTAAGCTACTCCCCTCAGCCCTTACTTGGAAGATTAGGTTGAAAGTGTTTCAGTGAAGTCTTTTGCTACAGAAACTACTGACAGAAACCCAGAAAGTGGGTGATGTTGCTTTCCATCACCCCCAGAACCTTCTCCTTTACTCCAGTAGTCTGTCAAATGCCCAGCACACTGGGATCCCCGCTCATGATGCTGCTAGCCTGACCCACGTGAAAGTTTTCCAGAAAATCCAATTTAGTTCTTCCAAATATTGCTTTTAAAATGTCACTAGCCTGCAGACAACTTTACATTTCTGAGTTTTTACTGTGTTGCTTAATTAAAAAAAAAATCAGAAATTTAAAAAACAGTTGATGGAGAGGAAAGAGAACCATTACTTTATTCTATTGTTTGTTCAGAAAAGAGTTACATGCATCAAGACCGAGATCCAAGTCTGTTTGCCCACAGTATTCGTATAGATTAGATCCTTTGGAGCCTACTAGGACCAGACAACCGTTGCCACTCCTTTTAACCTCCTGTTGTTGAGATTGTGAAGGAACTCAGAACTGCAGCCTAACCTCAAGGTCATCAATAATCCTTGAGAAGCATGACTTTAATTCATACGTCAAACTGTGTGAACAACATATTTTGAAGATTGTACAAATTACTGTAACATGAACAATCACTCTTTCATCCACAGATTTCATATGGAAAAGCAATTCTTCATGACAAACAGCAGGGACCTGTCTGCCTGGATGTAAGTAAAATGATTCCTTTGGTGATTCCATCCAACAAACCAAAACTACACTTTGCACAGTAGGCAACACTCGGCTAAAAGAAAGAGTAAAAAAAGCACGAGCTCCAGACTGTTCCCTGCACACAGATTACCTAGGCAGGCTACAGCTATTACGCATATTAAGCTACAACGCAGGCTGAGACAGATTGCTTTTTAAAGGAACTTTAAGAAGAGGCAAAGAAACAAGATTGACTTGCAGTACTGTTGCATAGATGGAATAAAGATTACATAGTTGTGGATAGCAGATGCATGCTCTAACAAACCGCTCGCCAAATATTCTTTGTTATTTTGCCAGATCATTACCACAACCACACAACAACTGGGACATTTCAGAAAGGAAGCTCTGTTGCTGCTTTTTACCGAAGGGCTGAGGTGAAAAAGTAAACCTTCAGCAGCAGGTACATATTAGGAGACTCTTCTGTTCTGGTGTGTACCAACACGCATTTTAGCATTAATCACTTGTTTAACTCTTGACGACAGGTCAATCTGGTAACACTCATGGAGAGGTGTACCTATGCTGTCAGGACAACAGTATGATCACTGCAAGAATGAAAGATTTCAAAAGTAAGTGATGCAATGATCAAAAATTGCACATACTGCTGCCCTCTGTATGTATTTCAAGCATGAACTCCATGGACCACAACTTGCAAATTTTTCATTTGTTTCTGAAATAGAACAACTGTGTTTCTGAAAGAGGACAACTTTGCATATGCAACGATAACCAGACTTAATCCTAGGACACTAATCAAGACTCCACAAAAAGCTTTTGGAGAGGCAAAAATATAGAGGAGAAAGAGCTTCCTGCACAGAAAGGAGCTGTAGCAACTGTTCTGCCGCTTAACACTACTTTCTGAAAGCGATACAGCTGATGAGGATTCTAAATGGCAGCTAGAAATCAGAGCAGCATTTAGGCTTACCAGGACACTTAACAAGCAATGGTCAAAACAGTACTGTGATAAAATATGGCCTTTTCAAAAGCACAAAAAGAATAAAGAGATTCCACTTAGAAGCGCATTAAATTGCACAGAAAGGGACCAGGAATTTCATCCTCTTTAGAATCATTACTGGCTATTTCACAAAACACAGACCTTCATAGAAAGACCCATCATGCCCTTGTTCAGAATTCTATTCTCTGTAAGGAAAAGACCTTTCTCACATGGACTGTTGCCCAGGGGAAGGGAAAGAGTCTTCTAAAGAAATTACATATTTAAAAGCATAAAGTAAAGAAGATTTATCAGGAAGGGAGATGTAAGGCTGAATATATTTCCTAATTTAGGGAAGACATGTGCTAGTTATTCACTAAAAGCAGAGATTTTGTACATTTCTTGTTGAATGAACTGAGTGAAGACCAACAGGCAGCTCACCAAGCACGGTAACACAAAACTGAACATACCTTGCTCTTTCAAACAACAAAAGCTCTGTTCTGAATACTCTAGTCCATCACATGCAGAGTCAGTTTTGACAATCATTAGAAAGAAACATGACTGGACTTAAAATTCTGTAAGTAACATGCTGTAGGTTGGGTCCAGGGAATAAACACTTGGTTCAGTGTAAACTGGCCTAAGCCCAGGAGAGAGAATGATCCTCAGTTGACAAGGAGAGCTGTTTCCAAGATAATAGGATTTAAATTTTAAAGCAAGTTTTGTGCATTTATGTATATACACATGGAAACACAGGCAGCTCCTTTTGGACTGATTATATGCCCAGATAAACAGGACAAGCCTGTATATAAACATGAGGACAAACAAACATTTACAAGGAGATTTCATAATCACAGTAGGACGTTTTAAAGGCCATTTATACGTCATTAATGCTCTGCTTTACACAAGTTTGCACATGTATAACATCTGCAAGATTTTTCCGGTAACATAAAGCCCACATAAAATTACACATAATTGTGAAAAAAATACAAAACTTGTTCCTGATGAAAAAGCACTTCTCTCCAATCATTAACTCTTACAAAAGAGCGATCATATATGATCAGCCTCTTCTTGTGCCTAGCTTACTCTCTATCATACACTAAATACTGTTTTACCAAACAGTTCTTAGGTACAAACTGAATACTGCATGGAACAGTAGTTTATTTCTTTTACATGTACAGGCACAAATAATTTTCTCCAGCAAATTTAGTATTTGTTTTACACAGAACAAACCCACTGATTTCATAGTCATATTCTACCTGACTCACTGGATTATATTTCACTTGCTATTTGAAAGAATAAGCAGAATACAGCATTAGCATTAGAACTGCATTAGCAAAACTGTAAAAAGAGAGGAGCGGTTTGACCACCAGAAGGCTTTGCTGCCACTCAGCGAGACCTGGACAGGCTGGAGAGCTGAACCTAATGGAATTCAACAAAAGTAAGTGGAAGGTCCTGCACCTGGGGAGGAACAACCCCATGCACCAGTATATGTTGGGGACTGACCTGCTGGAAAGCAGCTCTGCTGAGAAGGACCTGGGAGTGCTGGTGGACAGCAAGCTGACCCTGAGCCAGCAATGTGCCCTTGTGGCCAAGAAGGCCGACGGTATCCTGGGGTGCATAAAAAACAGTGTGACCAGCAGGTCAAGGGAGGTTATTCTCCCCCTCTACTCTGCCCTAGTGAGGCCATATTTGGAGTGCTGTGTCTGGTCCTGGGCCCCCAGTTCAAGAAAGACAGAGAACTACTGGAGAGAGTCCAGTGACTGGAGCATTTCTCTTCCAAGGAAAGGCTGAGAGACTTGGGTTTGTTCAGCCTGGAGAAGAGAAGATGGAGGGGGGATCTTATCAATATGTATAAGTATCTAAAGGGTGGGTGTCAGGAGGATGTGGCCAGACACTTTTCAGTGGTGCCCAGTGACAAGACAATGGGCAATGTGCAGAAGCCGGAACACAGGAAGTTCCAGCTAAACATGAGAAAAAATTTCTTTCCTGTGAGGGTGACAGAGCAGTGGAACAGGCTGCCCAGGCAGGTTGTGGAGTCTCCTTCCCTGGAGACATTCAAAACCTGCCTGGATGTGTTCCTGTGCCCCCTGCTCTAGGTGTGCCTGCTCAAGCAGGGGGTCAGATGAGATGTTCTCCAGCGGTCCCTTCCAACCCCTGCCATTCTGTGATTCTGTGACCTTTCTATATGGTCTACAAATTAAATCAAATTTGTGTTTCAGGCGCATGCCTGTAGGTGAGTAAATCTGTAAATTATACTGCAGGGTGAGTAGCAAAAAGGTGAGTATGTTTTTGAGCATACAGAATGAAAGAAGGGAGTCAGTAATGAATACACATCCTATATCCACACTTTACAGATCTAGTAGTAATATAAGAAGCTAGCAAGCAGGTTTTGGGTTGTTTCGGGTTTGATGGTTTTTTTTATTTACACACATGTACATAAAAGTTGTGGACTGAGGTATAAAAAAAAAAGATGTGACCTATGGCAATGCTTTGTCATTAGATTCTTAACCCATGTATAAATTAATGATTCTGTGAAGAATTTGAAAATATTTGCTGTCATTGTCATTGTTAATATTTAAAGAATAAATTCATTAGTAATAAAAAATGGTAAAAGAATAACTGCTAGAATTTCCACATACTACACTAGATAGGTATGAATTAAAGCCAAAGTACCCAGACCACTGTTAGAGGAAATTAAGTTAGTAGGTGGCACATCAATACTGTAGTAAAAGACATCGAATTATTTTTATGTTTAGTCAGGCAAATATATTGTACTTCCTGAATGACAGATATAGATTTCAGTTGTTTTCCTATTCTGATTTTGAGCAGAATCTATTTAAATATATTACTTGAAATTTACCTGTCCCTTTGCTATCAGGTAAGCAACAATCGAAGTATGTCCAAACTGGGCAGCCAAATGAATACAGCTACATCCTTCTCCATCAATTAGCGACGGATCTGCCCCATATTTCATCAGCTGTACAACCATGGATAAGTGACCCTGTCTGAATGCAACAAAACAAAGAAAACAAGCAACTGAATAAGTGCATACAGAGAAACCATTAAAATTTTATATTTGGATAGAAGAATTATGTTTAGCAGTTATTTACACTACCAGAACTTCTGCACTTTGACTCATACTCTGAAAACAACAATTGTCACGATCTGATTCTGCAACTGAGTAAGCAAACTCATTCACATGAGCAAATTCTATGCAGCCAATGCATACATCACATACAAGTGGCTGAAGTGTGTTGTATACCAAAAGGCCAGTCAACAAAAAAAATCGAAGTAATTAGTTTAGAAATCTAGTCTACTGTGACTTCTTCCAATCTACATATGAAACCTGCTATATTAAGAGATGTCAAACTGGCTATATGCTCTCACTTTTGTGGGGCATATGGTTTATCTTTCTACTATAATAACAGTAGTGAAATAAAAATAAGAAGGGAAAAAAAGGAAAACTGAGGGCCTACACTTCCTCCACACTACATTAAAAGCTTAAGCATCTTTTCGGCATAATGAGCATAGGCGTATCCGTCTTGTTGATATGGTGCCTAACTGTCAGCATACAGTTTCTGACATGAGCAAAAAGACCTTTTCAACGCCAGAAGCAGCTTCGGACCATGCTTCACAGAACAACAGATTACAGCTATGAACACCAGGAAATTTAATCAAGCTTTTGTGCTATTAACACAGAACGCAGTGTGCGATATGTAACAAGAAATATACAAGCTAAATCTTTAAGGTAGGCTAACAAGCAAGTCCTCATCTTTAGAAAAGGAATTATTTTGATACATTAAATGCTCTAAAAGATAATTTTATAAGTTTCCTTTTACAGTCCACAGTTAAATACATTAATATGGACAGTGTTACTTTCCCATCTATTTCTAAGCAGTTGTCTGAAAGAGCAGCTACTACTCAAAGGCTGTCTTCGATTTTCCCAGCCATTCATCATTCTCGGACCATCTTCCACATTGTAAACCAGATTTTACGTGCATCTTAAAACAAATCCACACACGTAATAGAACACTGCAAGGACAACGTCACACAAAATTATCCCAAACCCCATCTACCCAAGTGTTGCTGAACTTCAGAAGACTAACAGAAGTAAGATCTCCAACATAAGAGTAAACTAAGGTGACTATAGACTCTACTTTTACTTTACCCTTTTTCCCATCATAGCGATCATCTTCCTCTACATCAGAAAGAGATAAGACAAAAACTGAATTATATGCTGAAAGTTCCTGTAGCTCAAACATACCACATTCACAGTGTGCCCAGTTGTCAATGACCGAGTTTAATTCTTGTGCAAACTAACCCGAGAAAATACAGCAATTTTATAAATCAGTCAGTAGCAGATTCCAAGTTAAGAAAAAACACAGGAAAAGAAAATTCTAGAAGACTTTTCCCCACCTTGTTGCCCAGTGAAGTGGGGTAGAATTTAAATCTCCTCCAAGCTGATCAACGATAGCACCTTTTGATATATAGTATCTGGAATAACAAAAATAGTAACCATTATTGCTCATCTTGGTTAAATATACAGGACACACAGTAAGCATGTTTAATGTTTTGTGAAACAGGCAGTTACAGACCTGAAGATCAGAACCTTTTCTTGCCTTCAGACAACCATCCTTTTAAGAGGTCATGCATGCACATTCAATTTTTTGCCTTTTTGATGTTGGTTGGGAGAGTAGGGATGCTTCCTACTGTGTTTTAAGCGTGCTGCTATTTCCTAGTTTGATTCTAATGTAAAACAGAATAATTGCTATATATATATTAGTACAAACTATCCTACCACAGAAGTGTTTATTAAAATTGATTCTCCCAAAATATTTAGGGGTTGCTGCATTAAAAAGAATTCTGAATTAATGGTAAAAGAATAGGCTGCTAGACAACTAGCCTATTTAGAGAATTGTGGCTAAAATGGCAAAGTTATATATAATTCAGCTTGCAGCACGTATCATGATTGGAATGGCCCTGCTGAAGTCATTGTTCCAAGAGTTCACGCTTAAGTGTTGAGCCAAGTACTAAGATTTTTGTATACTTCTCAACTGTTATTAATCAAAGGACATAAACACCTGAGTATTTAAAAAATACATCTAAATAATGGGCTATAAATTATTTTCTCCCTCATGAACATTTATAGAAAGATGAGCTACCTGTAGGAACAAAGCAAGTTACCCATATTTAACTGTAGCATTTTGTATTCGTAGTCATTTGTACCGTTTCTGTGAACTGTTTCCTTGCTGTTTTATATGGGACACTAAACTGGCAATATTACTTTTCCCTTATGAAAGAAAATGCACACCTTACAAAGAAATTCGTGTTTTTAAGAAACATGCCTTCCCAGAAGGCTTCTGGCTCTTCATTCACTATTGTATAAGCCAGTGGAAAAAAGTTACTACTAACGGACCTTTGAAAAGTACTATCTAGCTACAGATTCCTAAGTGCTTGCACATTTCAAGTACCTGGGCCTGCAGATTTTTCACTGTCAAAATACCTGTCAGGTATATATGAATCCTGCTGTCCCACCCACACAAACTGTCCTTCAAATCCTCAACACTGAGTTTCTGGCACCTCAACTTCCTCTAAGTGTTTCAAGACATGCCAAGAAGAAGGGCAACAAACACAACAATTTGAAAAACATTACGCTATGTAACTACCTTCTTTTTCTTTAGTGGTTATTGGTTCACAGACTGAAACTTCAAAAATAGCACAAAAGTTACTTTTAGGAACAGAAAATGCATAAGATAACTATGTCCACACTAAAAACATCTAAAGGAAGTCGCTTTACACAGTTGCTTTAGAGCCATCAAACATAATGAAGTGCTTCAGCAGCTTGCCAAGGTCACACAAACTGTGGTTTCTGTGGCAAACAAGATCCCCTCTGATTCAGGACAGTCCACTCCACTGGTCTCCAACAACAAAAGAACAAAATTGCAACATCTCTCTGCTGAAGTCAATCTTTTGGATTTCTCGACGACAACAAACAAAGATTTTGTGAAAGTCTTGGTCCCGTGTAGGTGAAAAGACAAGGTTTATATAAGGTAAAGGGACAATGTAATTTTGTTATTGTGAAGCGAAGTCCAACTACCACTATCAAAGAACAAATTTGAAAAAAACACTGAGAAGCTATTCAGTCCACCTTGGGAAGGAGATCCCAAGGAAATCTTGCCTAAATAAAAGACAGCACAGAGAAATTCACAGTCAAAGCTTGGATCCATCTCGCTGATGTGACAGCCACTCATGGAGAGGTGAACATTAAACAGATTGTCTTCATTCAAACACTGGTCCCCGCAGAAACACAGAATATGTTCAGATTCTTCTGAGCAGCAGTACTGCTTACTGGTTAGTATGTTTTATTTAGAAGAACTTGCAGATTGACAACTGGGAAAAGACAAGGCGGTGATCTCCTGCCAGATGGCTCCTTGAAATAACATTTTATGCTTCTTTAATCGTGTTCTTAGACTAAGTTGAGATTTATCACTGCATTTCAGTTTCAGTACACATAAATCGTGAGATTTTCCTGCAAAAGTAGACTGAGAACTTGATCTCCTTGTGGAGGTAGATCTTGCAGAAGCAATTTTGTGCTTGGTGAGAATGTCCCTGGAGAAAGGAGGAACTGGGTGATTCTACCCTCAGTGAGTCATCTAAGCTTCCACACTAGAAGATGCCAGGTGTGCAAGTCCTATTTAAGCAATCTACTTACATTCAAAGCAAGCAGATCTGATAAGAGGTCACCTTAAGAAGAAAATACTTCCACTGATCTCCACATTAGGATCACTAAGTCTTTGCCAGTAATTTGAAAACTGCCCCAGCTTGCATTCAGTGCTTGTGGAATCAAAGTCCATGCATTCACTGTTGCTAGAAGGAGGAAAAGTAGAAGAGAAATCCTTGTCTGGAGGAAGTTCAACACAGGGAATGGAGAAACGTAGCCAGTAGGTAACTGAGGTAACAGGCCAATTTTTCATTTTTACAAAACTGAATTGAAGACAGACCAATAGATCAGTGCCACAATGAAAAGAGAATTATGTTGTGCATGTCTGACACTTATCCCTAATCCTACAGAAATAAGAAAAGGTTCTGTAGTTTTCCTTATAAAATAGCAATAGGCTTCACCAGTATCTACACTGAATCTCAAGTCTCACAACAGACAGCATGAGGAAATACTAAAAGCAAGATAATTCTAATTCTAAGCCTGCACTCTCCATAGATTAGCTGCTAAGCTATTTCATTTGGAAGACCTTATATAGTCAAAGTAAGCAAGGTATTGAGATCTGGTATCATGGGAGCAGATCACTCACACTTTGACTTCATCTCTGTGATACCAAGCTCACTAGCCAGCACATTTAACGCAATTATCCATTGCACAAAACGGGCGCAAATAGCAGACACTTAGGGAAAGATGTGATAGCATCAAACAAAACAAAAAACTCAGAATAATTTCATTTGAAGGAAACAGAGCAATCCAGTGTCTCACAAAGGAGAGAGCGAAAGCACGCACAATATGCTGGGCAATAGAAACTAAAATAAATCAAGACCCCCTAAAGACAGAGGAACCTGGAGCGTAAGAACTGCTTGCATCAGGAGGAATGAATTTTACATGCCATTAAACACATTAGTAGTCACACGCACTGTAGTAAACAGCAGGAAGAAAATGCAGTGCGGTATGTCACAGTGGTAGAGGTGCATCAGGAAGGGACAAGAGCTTTGACATATTGTTGAGGAAAAAGGAAGCATTAGACAGACACATTAGATTTAAGAACACTCAATTGTCAGGGCTGATACTGAAATAATTTGAAAGAGAAATGGCTGGTACAATTAAAGTTATGTTGAATTAAAATTCTCAGAACAAGTTTCCAGCACTCAAATGTAGGCGGAGAGATCTCCCTAACATATAATAAAGACTTAACTAGAAATTCAGATACATATTTAAGCAGAGAATTCCACCTATCTGAATCTGACATTTTGATTCTGCACCACCTCTATGTCCGATATAATTGTTATAGCAGGAACTTTTTAGCAATGCATTTGGAGGAGAAATAAAAGGTAGAACACAACACAAACCACTTGCATGCTCAAGTACTTCTTTCACAAATTTGGCTTCAAAAGAGGACTGATGGGGAATTTAAAATTTGGGCCAATTTTACTCTGTGAATAAAAGAAGGTCCCCAAACAAATTTTTGGGGCAGGTTTTTTTTGGTTTGTTTTGTTGGAGGTTTTAGGGGTTTGTTTCTTGTTTTCTGTTTTGTTTTTTTTTTTAAAGAAAAAGCTGCAGAATACATAAAATGCTAGTGAACTGAAGTATTAAGTCATAATCAAGTATCACACAGGTAGACTCACTGCACTATGAAGCTAATGCAGAAACTATACATAAACTAATACAGAAACATTATCCACAATATAGGCCTATTTTTTTCAAATGCCTCAGGTCATACTGATGTTTTTAAATTATGATAGTTGTCTCAATACTATTCTCTTTTCAGACCTTATAAAGACATATCGAATGAGATGGAATATCTGTAACACAAATGTCTTCCAACAACTCAAATAAGATTAACAATTTATTGCATGTAATTCATTGTGCATTCAACATGGATTACAAAAGTGAGCTCAAAATATGACAACTGCTTTTAGAAGCTGTACTTTTCTTAAAGAAAAACATCTATCTGAAAAAAGTTACACATTGCAGTTATTTCAGAGCAAGTTGTAAGAAAGATCCAGGACAACAAAGAAGGAAAATGGAATGAAAAGGAAGAAAACAACAGAGTCTAAAATGTAGTCTCACAAAAAAAGGTTATTTAGGCAAACCAGGGTCCTGCATCACTTTTGCAAGTCTCTAAGTCTCTCTTTCAGTGTGCCAGAGAGCACATTGGTTATAATGAAAAGATGCCGCCAAATGCAGAATTATATTTTCCATGATAAGCTTCTACCCACAATAAAAACATAAAACCTGTTGGGCTATCTGTTTCTTATAATAAAGAATGTATTCAGAAACACTGAATTATTTCAGAGAATCATTTAGTTGGGAGGGACCTTTGGAGATCATCTAGTGTAACCATCCCTGATCAAAGCAACTAGAATGTACCCGGTTGGGTTCTGAATGTCTCCCAGGGAGGAGAGTTCACAAGCTCTCTGGGCAACCTGTGCCAACGCTGTCACCCACACAGTAAAATAAGTGTTTCCTGATGTTCATATGGAATTTAATGTGTGCTTTAATTTGTGCCCGCTGCCTCTTATCTTGCCCCTGGGCAGTACTGAGAAAAGTCTGGCTCTGTCTGCTTTACTTCCTCCCATCAGGTATTTATATACGTTGGTAAGATTCCGGGTATTACATTACCAAGTATCCCAGGTACTTATATACATTGATTAGATCCTCCTTGAGGGTCTTATACACATTTACAAGATAAGCCTTCTCTCCTCTAGGCTAAGAAGACCAAGCTCCTGCAGCTTCTCCTTATGTCACATGTTTCAGTCCCTTAATCACCCTTGCGTCCCGGCACTGGACTCACACCAGTATGTCGGCATCTTTCTTGCAACGGGGAACCCACAACTTCACACCCATGTTCAGCTTCAACAGTTGAGTAGAGAGGAAGGGTCACCCCCCTCAACATGCTGGCAATGTTTTTCTTAACGAGGCCCAGTACACCATTGACTTATTCTGCTGCAAGGCTGCATTGCTGGTTCACAGTCAGCTTCCTGTCCACTAGGACCCCAAGGTCCTTCTCATCAGATCTAAATCTTTATCTATTTAACCTTCAAGAGAACTGCATCAGGGCACAGAAAGTCCTTTAAAAACAAGAGGAGAAACATGAATCTGAGATCTTCTAGAAACTCAAGACCGGGTCCGATGAAGTTGCTGGTGATCAACATGCACGGAGAGAACATGCCTAAATGAAAATGTTTTGCGTTTGTTTGCATGTGTTAAGTACACACATTCATTAATAAGAACTGTTTTGAAAAGTGGGCTGATTAAGGATGTGCAGTTTATGTCAAATATTCTAGAAACGTGCTGATTCAATAGTATTTTGTGGATTTAGATTTAATTGCACGTACTTAATTCATCATTTTGTTACTGGTAGAGACTAAAACCAAATATTCTGTGCACACTCATGATTTGTAAAACAACAAGTACTAAGAATTATCTCTTCAGAATTTAAGCTCTCCACATTCTGAAAGAAAATAATATGTTTTAAAACATAGTCTCAAATATTATACTCCAGATTTTATAAACTGAAAAACAAAAATATACCCCAAATCCCATAGCTCCCACTATTAAAGTCTTATTACTTGAAAGGAGAGGTTAAGCGATTTATCTGTTGCAGCAGATGTGTTTTAAAACTGAAGAAGTTATTTAAGTTAGAACTTCTTGAAATGCTGAATGAAGTAGAAATTTCCCCTTGCACCATGTTAATCTTGCTTATTGAAAAGCATTCTCTACCATCTATCATCAAATTTCCCCTTGCCAAAAAAGAAATTTGGTATTTCGGCAAGTATACCATAGTATAAAGAAATTGCACTTGCAGCTGAACAGCTGTTCCACAGTTTTATCTCATCCGAGAAGTGTTGAAGCTTGACTTCTGGACATCTAATAGGTTTTGTTTCTGTTAACTGTGTCATCAAACCATTGCTGCCAAAATGCAAATTACATCTTTTGACTACTCCCCCTGCCCCCAAATTTCAGGACCAAAAATTCAGTTTTTAAAAGAATTAAGATTAATTAACACCTTAAAAAAAAGGAATCAGCCTTTTTAAGGACATGATTGGTTTTCACTTAAGTTAAAGTGTAGTACATACTTCACGAGATCTATCCTGTTGTTGATTGCAGCCCAGTGGAGAAGCGTTACATTTTCTTTGTCCGGTTGTCGTACATCGTAACCTGCTTCCACCAACTCTCTACATCGTTCGTATATTCCATACCTTGAAGAAGAAAATAAGATTTTTTCAAAGTCGTTACCTTGCATAAAAATGCATTTGGCAAACTCCATGCTTACAGTGACAATACAAAAGCTTCAACAGAAGAGAAATGAAGCAGAAAATTTATTTTCTGTTTCTATATGATTACAGATCTCTTGCAACAAAAGTTTCCACTGGCAGAAGTTATTTCAACCAATTCAAGGTTTTACAGATAACTTGTCTCCACAGCAAACTATACATTAGAGCAAGGCAAAACACAGACAAGTATTAAACCAAATATAAATAAAACTTCTCTTCCCAGGGACTCTACTATGTTTGTTTCTCCCACCACTGTTCTTCCTATTTCCTGAAGACCAAAAGAGCTTAGCCAACTGATCTGACAATATCTTCCGAAAATTCTGATGGCGAGATCATCAGATCATTTACAAACACTAACAGAGCTCAAATTTTCATCTCAGATAACAAACAAATAGCAATTTGTCTGATGTAAGTTAGTATCATCTACTTTTTTATACTACTCCAAAATTCTATACTTTAACATGAAATTCTTTAATTAAGGATGACTTTTAAATGTGAGTTACCTTCATTTGAAAAAAGAAATTCTGCATACATTTTGAAAGTTGAAACAATTCAGGAAGCATAAACATCACTTAGGCATCTAATGTAGGACTAACTCCAACATTAAATCATATTTTTCTTGATGCTTACATTGTTTTACCACCTATTTTTAGTGGCAATAAAAGAAATGCAGAAAGGCAAGTAAAGATTATATTTCAATGTCTGTACAACCCACAGGGATTTCTCAACTCTCAAGGAAGAGACTGCTGTGTGGGCAAACCTTGAAATCAAGATCAATGCCTCGTGACATCCGACTTCTGCTAGAGCAGAACGTTAACAGCCTCTCAAAGTTGTAATTTAAGTAAATTTTCCATACGCTCCTTCTATGCTCTACTTTCTGCAGAAGAGACAGCTTTAGACAACTTAAGGCTCCTTTGGCTCCACTTGATCCGTTTGTGTAACTGATGCCAAGACCTTTTTTCCAGGGTAGTTACCATTCTTACTTTTCCTTTCATATGTCTGAATGGATCCTTAATCTGGACAGCACTCCGATAGTGAAGCCTCAAATTACTCCAATCAACAAACCTCAGGAATGGTTTCCAAGCCTACCACAGGCTTGAAGCACGTAAATTAGTTGGACAGTATCAAAAAACAGAAGTACTAGATGTAACAGCCTACTTATATCACGTTGTTTTCCATTTCTTAGGAAAGTTGCACTACAAATTACAAAAAATGCTAGAAATTACTGTCATATCTGTAATCTTTCCAAACACTGTGAAAGATCAGAACAAAGCCTATTGCGTGCAATACATACCAATTGGCAGCAAGCCTGTAAAATTTGGTCCCTCAGACAGAATGAAAAAGCAGTAGTCACGAATAATTTTGATGACAAAGCTTTGTTTTTATCAGTTGGCGGGAGGTGTGGAAGAGGAGAAGAGTTTTGGTTTACGAAGACTTAAAAATATGCAACCCGCTAGACACGATACACATACTCAGACACACATAACTGCCAGAAAAAGTGATAAGGTTCTAAGTCGGGCCAATCTCGAGGTGTGCTGTCTCCCGAGGCCCCATCTAGATCAACAGTGTGGCCTGACAGGTGCCTTTTCCAATGGCTTAACACATACCGTTCCTGACTTTTCCCACCCCAGTTGAAAGGGCCATTGAAGAAACAGGCTAGGACTACTAGAGGCAGGTTAGCCACGAACAAGGAGTGAGAAGACACAGTAGAAGAGATGGGGGAAAGCAGGGCTTCTCAAAGCAAGACAACAAATTCTGATCTTACTGCAGTACAACATCACACTAGCATATTACAATATCTGGAGATAACCTAGAAAGTGATTCATACACAACAGCAAAACATCCTTTTGTTGACAAGCTGTTCTACTCAAGTCAGCTGTTATGACAACCCTTCCTGCTGTATACAAGCCTGCTGCCTTTATTTAAACAGCTAGCTGAAGCTGTAATGTAAGAAATTATTGACCTACAGCCCTGCTATTAGGTTGAACAGTCACCAGCTAAAAACGTGTACTGCCTAAGGCTGAGTTTAGCTGACTCTCACCCTGCTTAAATAAGCAGTAGTACACAATGAGCAGGAATTGTATTAATAAAACATTCTAAGTTATTGGAAAGACACGAAGAACAAGAACACAATAATGATAACTTCTATAAAGCATAAGAGGCAATCATGTAAACCTTTCATGCAGTGGATTAGTATTTTCCTTACATGTACTGGTTTTGGCTAGGATCAAGTTAATTTTCTCCATAGTAGCTCCTATGAGACTATGTTTTGGATTTGTGACCAAAATGGTGTTGCTAACACACCCATGTGATACTGCTTTCTGAAG
Source organism: Phalacrocorax carbo (assembly GCF_963921805.1). Lineage (NCBI taxonomy): Eukaryota > Metazoa > Chordata > Aves > Suliformes > Phalacrocoracidae > Phalacrocorax > Phalacrocorax carbo. Next base: position 42,790,569 of record NC_087513.1, on the reverse strand, counting down.
AACTTTGCTCAAGAGATATGAAAATGAAGGAGAGCTATTGCTGAGCAGTGCTTATGCACAGTCAAGGCCTCTTCTGCTTTTCATGCTGCTTTGCCAGCAAGTAGGCTGGGGGTGCACACGAAGTTGGGAGGGTACATGATTGAGACAGCTGACCCCAACTGACCAAAGCAATATTCCATTTCACATGACACTGTGCTCTGCATATAAAGCTAAGGGAAGGAGGAGGAAAGGGCACATTTGGAGTGATGGTGTTTTGTCTTCCCAAGTAACCGTTGTGTGATGAAGCCCTGCCTTCCTGGAGATGGCTGAACACCTGCCTGCTGATGGGAAGTAGTGAATTAATTCCATGTTTTGTTTGCATGCACAGCTTTTGCTTTACCTGTTAAACTGTCTTTATTTCAACCCACGAGTTTTCTTGTTTTTAGCCTTTCTATTCTCTCCCCCATCCCACTGGAGGGGGAGTGAGCAAGCAGCTGCATGGGGCTCAGCTGCCTACTGGGGTTAAACCACAACATTACTATTGGTCAGCTATGATAAACTGTTCAATTGATTTAGATGGGTGTCCTATCAAGTTAGCAACACAACATAAAATGAACCTACTTGAAAGGTTCTACTTGAAAATTAAACTCCCTGATCACTGCAGGGGGTTGGACTAGATGACTTCTAAATGTCCCTGCCAGCCCAAACCATTCTGTGTAAGTCACTTCTGATATCTAGTCAAGTTTCTGTTAGACCATGCTACCAAGATAGCTCTAACCAAGCGACACTGGCAGTGTCTTTGGGGGTGGGGTAGGGCAGGGGTGTGTTCTTTGGGGTTTTGGTGGGGTTTTTTTGTGGGGCTTTTTATTTTATTTAAAGCAAATCTCTAGTCTTACAGAACACGTGATGCTGCTTTCTGAAGAACTTTGCTCAAGAGATATGAAAATGAAGGAGAGATATTGCAAGCACATAAATTGACTCTGCAGCTTGTTGAGTCAGAACACTTGCCAATGCCCCTGCAGAAGCCCCAGTAGGATGCTCTAATTATGCTCCACTGATGTTTACAAATACGACCCTCTAGAATTCGCCCATATGCTTCTGTGAAGCTCTGGGCAAAGACTACTGCATGGGATCAGACACAACAAGGACTTGTAGGAATGGATTCCTTCTCCAGGCTTAGCATCATAGACTTCCCCTCCTCCCCACTGGAAGGCAAACTGCAAGTCACAGGTACTTCCTACCACTTGGCCACAAAATAGATCATGAAGTTCTGCAACAGAAACAGAAAGAAGAGTCTTCGCAGGAAAATGAAATGCTTTCCAAAAGTTAAACTGAGAATAAGGTATATAGCAATTTTTAAAGTCACCATCAGTTTGGCTGTTCCCAGCAATTTATTTTGGTATGTTGAACTCAATCATAACTGATTACAAAAGATGTAACACACAAGTTAGAATCTAATAATTTTTCAATTTATTAAATTGTCACAAGAGGACTTAAGGATCTAGACAGACAAAATGTGCCTGGCAAAAAAGGTTAGGAATTTACAACAATTTGCTCTTCTTCCTGGAAACAGCAGGCTCTCTACAATTAAATAAAACACTGAATCTGATGCAGTCATGGTTTCTTGAGCTCTGTCCTAGAACTGCACTATTCTTCTCTCACATGCTACCTACAGTCGTCTTCCATCAACTTCCTGCAGCTGACTTCACCTCGCCTCCTCCAAAGGTTCACGACACACTGTTAAATTACAGAATGAGAAAGTCACCCATTTCAGACACTCAGCGTAATTGTGCTCATAATGTTGTTATGAAGGGCTCTATGCTCTTCAAGGAAGAGGAACGGCGGAAAGTATTCAAATCCTCACGTGACACTGATGTATCAACCTAATAAATGTTCAGCATCTGGGTGAATTCTGGAGGGTGATGCTGTAAATGTCAATATGGAGTATAGCTAAAGCGTATTATTGAGCTTGCCTTGTTCTGAAAGAAACGGGACTAGTTCTTTCAGGGCAAAAATACCATTGTGCAAGCTCATTTCACTATCACAGTCTCTAAGCTATTTCGGTAGCTAACCTGTAACATTTTATTTGTCACCACGGGTTGAAGATATTCTGAACTTAATACATCCAAAAAGAGTACCCTGGAAGCCTTTTGCATTTTAAATACATAATCCATTTTTTAATCTTTTGTCTGCAAGCACATCAACTCTTGGAAAGACACTGCCGGCTTTGCTGCATGATTAACATAAAATTTGGCCACAATACTAGGAAGGAATCTCTCTTCAGTGAGCACATCACCATGCCAACAAACAGTAGGTAAGCCAGGAGCTGACTCCCTCATCTTGCTGTCATTGTAACTCCAATCAAAGCTGTTGTAACTGGAAATGCCATTATTAGAAAAATGATCTTTTTTATCTTTTGAAGTCCCATTCCCACGAATGATGGTGGTTAAATACTATCAAAGCCTTTCATATGTTCATGGGTTTTGTGTTAAACACTAACACAGTTTTGTTTTCAACAGCAAAGTGATAACTCAAGAGCTGCTTACTGAACTGTTAACATCACTGTTGAGAGCAAGAGAAATTTGGCTCTTGCGTATGTTCCAAAGCCTCAAATTGTCCAGACAGTTGTGGCTATATTACTACTGTGATTAAAAAAAATCCCACCCTTCCTCAGGAACTTCAGATACATTTCACTTCCAACAATATCATCAAACTCCATGGGCACAAATGACTAGGCATAAAGAATGTGTACCTGTGTCACAGTCTGCCCATCCTCTCCTGGGAGCAGCTGAAAAACAGCCAGGAGAAATTGCCACTTTGGCCAACCCTTACCAATTTGAATTATTCCACATGTATCCTGTTGGTTTTTTTCTTATCAGTTACCCTATGAATGATGAGAAATAGTGAGAAAAAAGCATGTTCAAAGGTATCCAACAATTTTTTTCCTAAGCAAGATTCAGCATATTTCATATTTCATGCTGCACTATTTCACAATGCACACAGCTTCATTTTGAATGGTCTCAGTGAATGCAACTAACAAAAAAGTTAATTTTGCAGTAATGAAATCATAACACTTGAGCACCAGAAATCAATCTTCCAGAAGTCACAAAAACACTTGTTAATATCATTAATGTTCATATGGGTTATTTAACATACTTTCTGCATAGCTGGAATTTGCTCAAGTTCACTACAAGCAACTGAAAAATCACAACACAAGGATTAATGAATGTGTCTCAGATTTTGTTCTCCTTATCATAACCCTTCACATACTTCTCTACACATCAGCATTAGCTACTTTCCCTTAGTTCCATGGCTTAAAAGATTTAAAACAGACCAAAGATAGCAACTTTAAGTTATTACGTTAACACAGTACCCTTCCCAAGACCCCAGCCTTGGACGATGCAGGGCTACTGGTGCCAGAAGAGATAGAAATAAACATACCCAACATGTCTCCATTAAATTTCACTTTTAAATCACGTATGACTCCACTCCCCTGCAGCTCCAGTGAGAGCATGGAATGATATCACAGAGGAATGAAAACAATCCGCAGCCCACCCTCTGATTTTGTAGAGGCAGAAGAAATTGAAAGACTTTCTATGCAGTTACAAGTGAAGTACTTATTAAGTATTAGCATGCAAAGTTCCTCCATTGCAACAGCAAATGCAAGAATGGATTTTTTTTTTTAGTACTGCTTTGAAATAGATTTTCCAACACATGAGTAGCCTGCTTCTGCTTTCAGAAACACAGTGGAGAATTTATATGAAGCAAACTGAATTTCGCTACAACCGCATACAAGATGCCAAGAGATCACACACACATTGTAACACCTGCAGGATGACGGACTAAGACACTACTACTTTTAACACTACCTGGATCCCCTTCAACATGTTTATAACAAAGCCAGTGAGAAGTGTTCTTTATCTCAATAGATATTAAAACCAAACCCTACGATTTTTATTCTAGCACAGGTTTCTGCAAAATAAACAGAGAGCCAGCCCATTTTTGGTATAAAGTATGCCGTGGCCCTCACGTCTGTGGGAGAATTTATCAGGAACATAATGGGAAAAAAATACAAATACTGATAAGCTCTTTGCAATGAGAACATCAGCCGAAACACTTTTTCTATACAAAGTTTTCATTTGATTGTAAGAGGTTATTAATTTGTACCTCACAGTGTATCAGCATGTTAATTTAATGTGTCCAGTCAGACACAGACTAAGAAGGTGCAGCACACAAGCAGTTCAACAAGATATGAAACAAACAAATACTTCTGGAAAAATGTGTGGAGCTTGCAAGCTCGTATTTTCCCTTGCTGAAAAACATAAAAGCAAATGCATTATTTTACTAACATTGTTTTATTTCTCTGTAATCAAATGCCACTAAACTCAGTATGTCAAAACAGAATTCTGCAGTCAAACAGCATATATGAAGTATAGATGAGTTTTAAATCTTTTCATCGCATTTTTCATCATCACCTTTAAAGTTTAAGGACCTATGATCCCCATTTTCATGTATGTTGCAACAAGTGAGCAGATATTTTAATCTAAGTGAATATTAATTTTTGAGGACAAGTGGTAGAGGATAAGATACCTATTTTTCATACATATAAAAAAGAGGTCATATTTCTACAAAAGTGAATAATTACATCATTTTAATAGGAACTGTGTATCATTTTAGTAACACTGAGTTTAATATATTAGTGGCATTACTGATTTTATTGCAAGCCTTATAATATTTGGTGGGTTATTTTCTGCCTTCACAGATTTTTCCTTTAAAGATAACCGTTTTGCATACCATGGCCTTCAAATCCTAGTAAATGCTTAAAATAAAGGTGAGTTCTCCCTCTAGTCAAGGAAGGGCTGTCTGGATACAACTACCTGATCATATACACATGCTGATAGTCCTCGTTCCCTGTGATATTAACATAGGGGTATGATATGAAACTATAGTCCTCTTCGGTGAGATGTCATCCTCTCTGTAAATCACATCTCACCATGACTGCTAAGGCACGTAACAGGTAACTCACGGCCCTGTTCATTCTTGTTTGAGGAGACTAGAAAAGAATTGTAACTCAGTTGAAAGCATCGATCAGCCCAAATTTGAGGGCTAACAGGGACAAATATCTTTTAGGGTTTCAAACATGCAATGAGCATACAAGAATGGAAGCAGGTAACTTGCAAAACCACTTGTGCTGTCATATTTCCATGCTTTCAAGAAACAGCTAGTTTAATGCTATGCCAATATTTTCATTTCTAAAATCCCCTAAAATGAGGATTATAGGTTGTAGTATTACTATTAAAGTATTTAGAGCAATCATTGCAAAGTCAGTCAACATTTATGTCAGGAAGTTAAACACCTCAACTCAAAACAAGAAGTGATGGGAAGTACATATTTCCTCAACCTAAATGCGGCACATGTCACATGCAGAGTTGCAAAGCTGCTTTCAGTTGGAGAAGATGTCTTTTAGGGAAAAAAAAAAAAAAAAAAAACAACCACCACACAAAAAAAAAGGAGAAAGAAAAATGTTCTCTTAAGAATAAAAAAGCAAATAGCTCAGCAAGATAGACTTTAGGCACCCAAATTAACAATACAAGAAAAATAAAAATCTTACAAAACTCTCAGTTCACTGAAGAAAGGTGACAGTGGTGGTGGTTTCTGAACAGTAAACAACAGCAAGCTAAAAAGTAGCGTCACGACAACTCTTCAGGAAATCTTGTGAGTTAGTATGAACTACAGGACTGTGTAGAAAACAAATGTATATAATTCATCTGCATTAAGAATGCAATTATTAAATTTGCACACAATTTGTTCCTCAGCAATAAACTCAGTTTCACAGCAGCGCTAAAACTGCAGAATGAGAGATGAAGGAATTTAGAGACACATACCTTCTCACCTATAGATGATGCCAACAAATCAAGGAATCCCTCATGTTTGCAGATCAATATTGCCCACTTACCTCTTAATTATCACCTACAGAAAATAAACAGTAAACAGGAAGACAACCATGCCTCCTCTTCCAAAAATCTGTCCAGCAGCCACCTATATTTATAACTTACCATAATTCTTTCCACATATTTCCATACAATGTTCATAAATTTGTCTTAACAGTAATTGGTAGAGTTCATTCCTGAAACCTTCCACTACTGTAACTACAAACACAGTTCATCTTTGACTTTATGCAAATAAAAAAGTTCATTTTACTGGTTTTTAACCAACACAGACAAAACTGATAATCTATAAAAATAAACTCACTGTGTGGCTTTGACAATGTCCCAAGTGCTGTAATCATCAATGTGGCTTTTCCGTCCAAGAGATTCACTATATCCATGGTTGTAATGGCTTTGAGGCTTTATTTCCTAAAAAAGACAAACTTGCTCTTAGAACACCAAAATCAGCATTACTAAAGTTCCTCAGAAAAAAAACCAACCCATGCACAAAACTAAAACCAACACCCAGTTCAATATACTGTAAAGCTACTGAAATCTGAGGGTGGTAAGGTGACTGGCCATGTTCCTACATTTTGCAAAGCAGGCCACTGTATTCCCTGCTATAGATTTCAAAGACCTTCCAGACAACACCACTTGTAATAGCAGAGTTCTGCCAAATCCTATGTGGGGGTGTTTTTTTTTTTTAGAATGCTAAACAAAAAATAACAGCTATTTCTTGTTTGGTTGGTTTTGGGTTTTTTAAATTTTATTTTTATAAGTGAAACATAGCACAGCTAAAGAAAGCTACTGGCCACAAACTGACATAGTCTCACTCTGCTACTACAAATAAATGTTAAACTTCAACTAGCAGTGTCAAATACCTTCTAGAAAATAAATAATTGGGAATGATTAACAACAATGACTAGAACCTACTTATACTTTATTGATTCTTCAACTCCAGTCCCAGCTTCAGAAGTGATCTATGTATGTTTAACCTATGAGGCTCAGAAATAAATGGCATGACCATGACACATTCTTCACCAGATACAGCTCCCTACAAACTTAATTCTTTTGATGAAGGGCAACACTTCAATGCTTAATGCTTCCCTTGGTGGAGTTTTTATTAAAACACTGTATTGACATATCCCTAGGGCAGCAACATACCATTTTTCTTTACAAACTGCATGCATGTGGAAGTTCAGCTCAGCAAGCTGAAATTGAATGATCAATTTTATACAGCTTCCAGACAATTTTCCATTTGTTACAAATATTAACTATGGATGCTGGTAATCAAATCAGTCATAACAGATTTTCCTCATTAAAGTTATTTTAATGGTATTTTTAGCCTAAAATTAATTCACGTGTTACGTGTATCTTTTAGAGAGATAAAAGGACTTAAATCTGAAATCCATGTTTTAAATACCTATTTCTAGATTTCAATATAGTGAAGTGCCACTTAAGCAGAAGTCTAAAAACTTATACCAATTATAACCTTGGAGTACACTATCAAGAAGGTAGCCTAGTTGCAAATCCCCAAACCCTCTGTATTAATTTCAAAACCAAGTAACTGCAATAAAGCGTATTTGTTACAAGCAATGTACATATTTTAGACAGGAGGAAAAAAATAAAATTAAGAAATTCTAATGCACATAGTACAATTTAGTACTACAAAATATACTTGTCATTTACATAGTTAGAACATTTGTGACATTTTATACATTAAAAAACCTTTCCAGAATTTCAAGTGTTTAAAGCTTTAAAAACCAGAACATAGTAACACTGAGAACTAGTGCAGCGAAAGTCTTATTTCAAAATAGATTTACTCTTACATGTAGACTTTTCTTCAGGAAAAACACATTTTTCAGTTTTACACAGTACCTAAATGATCAGCAGAGAACATCTTTTCTTGAGCACAATATTATTTTGTGGCATTTGGGTTTTTTTCTAAGCCTGAAAACCTAACTAGATTAACTAGTTAAGCATTGCCAGCCCAGCAGGAAGGCTGCTCTGCAGCCATCTCTTCTGTAGAGACCAACCTAAAAGTGTAACAGGATATCTGCTGTCACCCAAATCACATGTTACAACCAATTCACTCACTCTCCAGAAACATAGCTTCACTTTGTATTTGAAGAAGGCAACAGCATAACCAAACCTTTTTTCCCCTAGCTGCTAGATAAGCCAGAGTGTTATCTGGAACAAATATGCTGAAACAGATACCAGCTGTCATTACAACTGCAAAAGTACAAGTATAAAAATATAAGAACATAAATTCATTATTTTGTGCCATATGATTTTCTCTTTTCCATCATATTAGAAAAAAGCAGGATTTATACCATCTCTGTTCACCAACTATTACACCACACAATTGCGGTAGGATTTCACATATAAAATTGGTATGCTCAGACACTGAAAAGCTAAAGAATAAGTGAAGTAGGCAGAGGCCAGAACAAAAGAAATTCACTGTCCTCCAGGATGAGGAGATAGTAGTTCAATGTATTTCTTAACCTTCCACAGCCGCTGGAAGTAGAAAAATTCTCTCTTCTTGTTACCTGACAATTATTAAAAGCAAACTGAGAAACTCATGTTATTTTTCAGGCAGATGTTAATTCACCAGGGAACGCTACTTCTCTTAAGCTGCATCTTCCTTACCACTTCAGGCACACAAACGAGGCTTCCATTCCCTTGAGCCCACACTAGCTGGTCAAGAGAGCTGGCCATTTACAAGCAGTGTAAATTTATGTCAGCCTAAAATGACCATGAAACCACAGCCTTCTGATACTAATGTTTTCACAAAAAGCTTTATGGGAATACAGCAAAATCTTAAGTATTAATTATTCATAATGTAAATTCAAAAATATGAGAGATTACATTCCTTAGCCCCTCCTACAGCTTATCTACTACTTTTACTAAGGACTTGAAGGTAATGACACTATCCTTACCTCTTAAGAAAAAAAAAAAATTAATCTCCTTTGGTACTGATAGCATCTCTGAACTACCTTTTTCTGCTGAAACTTTCGAATTTTGTTATATTAATGCAAAATAGCCAAAGTGATTAAAAAGTTAGAATTGAGGTGATGGCAAATATGACTGCCTGACACAAAATGACTAAGCGAGAAACAATCCTTACGCTTTTTGCCCCCAGTACATACATTAAACAAATGGATTGTAACTGCTAAAGACTCATGACAAATATAAACTTAAAGTGAACCCTATGTTGCCCGATTTACCAAGAAAGTTGAGTTTGTATTTTACATTTCAAACAGTTGAAACAATCCCTAAAATTCTCAAAGGTATATGAACATCACAGCCTCCAACATCATACAACAGAGTCTTCTATCCATAGTGTTAACTGTGGAAAAAAGGATGACTTTAGATTTGCCTGAAAAGAAAACACAAATACTGCTCACTTTGGGAGTAAATAATTTAAGACAAATTCTAAGAAAGTGTATCGAATCTGAATCCTCACCCAATATAGTCAATCCTCTGCAGCCTGGATGCAGACTTCCTAAGCTTAGAGTCAAAATTCATCTCTTAGTATTATCCACGTAGCTTGACAGTTGCATGTTGGCTCATGTAGCATGGCACCGATAGTAGCCAGCATTCTACAGGATACAACTCTTCATCTGGCATCATACATGCCTTGTTTATGACTGTGATCTCCAGAGCAGCTTTTTGGTTCCTAAGTCAACAAATGGCTAGGAATCAAGATTAAAAGAGAACCTGGATTTTGTGAATCACAGCACTACTTGATTCACCCAGTGACAGGCGATTTGGACCAAGTTACTGCAAACAATGCTCTGACATACTATGCTTGGCTGACAAGGCAAAACATGAGAGAGGGGCAAGTCAGCTGCTACAAACAGAAGAGAGTCTCTTCATTCCTAAAGAAGTCTTTTTCAGGGTTCTGAAAATCCTGTGCAGGGCTAGGGCACCATACTACAAATGCAGAAAAGTAATTTTTCCTAGTTATTCTAGAATGATTTTGAAAGAAATAATGAAAGACTAACATTAAGAGAATCTAATATGGTCTCCACTGTTTTAGCTGGGCAAGTTACCAGTAAACAGGAAATCATCTGATAGCCTGAAGTAGGAGACCATTATAAGGCCTACAACAAGTGAATCCAAAACAGGCATCTGCTCAAGATGTTATGTCAGAGTCTACCAAACACAGCTGACAAACACTTTCCTTGGACCTTCAGCTTTTGAGTTTGCAGTCCCTATCAGCCTTAGGCATTTCAGAGAACAATTTGGTTTATTTATGTCTCTGTTTATGAAGCCTACTAGTCTGATTAAACATTGACTTACCAGGAAACTAAAACTGTTGTATTCAACATAGCCTTCCCAGATGTCACGGCTTGTGTATACCAATATCTAGCCAACAGAACTCAACTGCTGGCTACCCCTGCTTTTACAAAGGCTATATATATAGCAATGGAAAAAACCCAGAAATAATCAGATTTCAAGTGACTTCAGCCAAACTAGTACAACTTTATGCCTGACATGTATTTGGTCCTATCAATACAGTCACTTCAAACTGAAGTGCAAAGCTCTCCTTAGGTAGTTATTCAATACACAGCACTGAAACCCAAAAGCACATTCTTAAAACTCATACGGAAGTTCAAATGATGTCCTTTTTAAAGAAAAAGTTCTGTAATTGAAAACCATAATTTCTAATACTACAATATAAACAAAAAAAATGTTTTCTGAACCATCTGTTGCTCGAACAATAAAAGAGTAAACAAATTCTTCTCTGTATCTATCTAGCCAATGGGCAAGTTCTGCCACATGGCTCTGTAGTTATCTGGAAAGTAAGAATCAGGAAAAAACAGGTATGGTGATTGTTTCATTTGACTACACTACATTGCCGCAAACATAAACTGAAAGTAGAGAAGATCTTCAAATGACATTATGGTGAGTAATTCTTCCATCTCAAGGACTGCAACAATATATTTAAACTATTACAGAGTTTGTAACAAGGACTCAGAAATAAGACAACCTAACATCCAAGTGAGAAAGCTAAGCCTAAATATGCAAGGATTTCAATTCTGTCACTTAGTAAAACTTGTACAGACACCAAAACTCCTTGTAAGCCTATACATGCTTGCACATATTCACCCATTATAAACTTAGACATGGCTTAGAACAAAGCCATGCCAAAGCTTAAGAACTAGCAAACACTTAACCTTTCCACCACCTTCTTCAGCAAGATTTGTATTTTTAAATGTTTAGCACTGTAATTTAAAAGACCACTCTTTAAAAAACTGTGGATATTAAACACAATCTCTCCATGCACATTGCTACTGAATACAATGGCTTTAATGCAGCCATAACTATCAAATGCTGCCATAATACATGCAGGCACAGCTCTCAGTCAGCAGAAGGCTACCTGAACAAAGCTGCCTGAGCCCAGGCATCACACATCCCCTTCAGCCCCAGCAGGGCCAACTACAGTGGCGTTACATCAGGGATGAGTTTGCCCAATGTTAGTAGATCTGCATTAGCAGCTAAGCGAGAAAGAAATCCTAAGTACGGCATTCAAACAGCATCTCTTTTTGGAACTTAACAGAAGATTAAAACACACAAAATACATATTACTTCCTCCAACCTGTTGGACAGAAGAGAAAGCTTAAAAATCCTATACTGATCTAGATTACTTGTCCACCATTATTAAAGGGACAGGAATAAGCATTAAAAAAAGTGAAAAATTATTTATATCATATTTACATCATGCCTTTCACAGAACTTTGTGTATTGTCAGCTTCACTGTCACCACTTGGCTTTTAAGTTCTCACCTAAAATAGGAGAGAATGAATCTCCTCTAAATTCATACGCCCTCGCACAAATTTTAGGAAAACAGCAAGAATCCTTGAAACTACTATGATTTTTTTTGAACATATGACAGATTGATAATAAAGTAACAACATAACATTTTGAGCCTAGAACATATACCACATTCACAAATGGCTTCAACAATATTCCTAAGTGTTAAAATTTTTCCTTTTACGATGAAAATATTTATTCCAGGAAAATTTAACTTTACAATGATGATCCACTGTTAAAAACCATCTCTGAATTAGCTGTTAGTGAAAAACTAACTGAAATCCAAATGGATTTACTTTTTGATACTTTGATCTCTACTGACAATGGCTCCTCCCCAGCTAAAAGTCAGGAAAACTAAGCAGAAGGTGGTAGAGCAGGGGCCTGATTTCACTGATTTACAATAAGCAGGTCGCAAACACTAAATCTCTACTTACTTCATCCTGTTTCAGGGAGCAATTTCCAAGCGTGACTTGAGCCAAATTAGCAGTTTACCGTTGCTAAAAGAGAAAGGTCATTTCTCTGCCCACTCCCTCCCACTGCTCTTGGCTCCGTGCTCCTGCTGCCTAACTCAAGCTAGCGTTGGTACTTGGAGCTGTGGCCACAGTGAGCCCACTCAAATCATTGGAGCGGAAAAAAATTAAACAAGAAACAGAAAAAAAATAATTCTTTTTTTAGCGCAGCAAGTTGAATCTGTTTCTGCTGGGAAAACACAGGTTCTAGAGGCAAAGATAAAGGGAAAGCAAGTAAAGGGAAGGTAGCAGGAACATTTTGACAGCTGCCAGTTGTTAATTTGACTAAGTAATCATGGAACAACACACTCCAGCTTTTAAATATTGCAGGAAGTCAGGCTGACAAGATGAAGAAAATTATGCTACTTCTAGAAACTGGTAGAGTTAGTTGGCTTAGAAGGTTGTAAGATACAGATTTTATTTATAAAAATCAAATCTGGTTCCTCAATCACTAGCAAGGGTCACTCTTTCTAGATGAGATTCCCACTTCAGTGGCTATCCTTTGACAGTGCCCTAATCACTCATATGCATCTGTGACTAGTTCGTCATTACTCATTAGTCACAAAATGTGCAGACTGCTTGCACAGATGCGTAAGTAATGCAGGGTAGGAAAAAACTGCAAAGAGTGAGAATAAGGCTAAAAAAAGAGCTGTTTTGGAAAAAAGAAACAACACAGCAGAGAAAAAAAGTGAACCTCCTCTGGAAAATAGGACCAATAAGATGGGGAAACAGAAGATAAAAGCAAAATATGAAAAATAACTCCAAAGGAAAAAGGAAGAAGTGCAGGGGAGAGGGGAAAAAAAGTAGACACAGCTCCCAAGAATGAGCACTAACAATACCAGCATTCCCAATCAGTTCCCGCCATAATCAAATGCGCAAAGTTGTGCTCATTTCACCTCAGTACTCAAATGTTTTAATCTTTTCCAATAAAAAAGCCAAAATGAAATAAGCTTAAAGATAATTCTGAGAACAGTATTCATAGAATAATTCAGTCTTGGTCATCTTATTCTTTCATGCGTAACTTAATTTTTTTTTTTTTTGAGATAGCAATTTCATAATTCGCAATTATATATAGCAGGAGGATATGAATAGGTCAATATGCCTGCTTGGACATAAGGAAGGGAGGAAAATACTGCTGCTTACAGCTGCTACACATGGCTCTGGAAGGCATTAACAGATGGCTAGGACTGCTTTTCCTTTAACGTTATGCAATACTGCTGCAAGGAAGCGACACCATGATCAAAGTCAGACACTCAAATTCTGAATGGTGATCAAGATAATTGACACTTTTAAAAAGAAAAGACTGAGTTCTAAAATAAAAATGTAGAAATAAAAGCATTACCTTCCATAAAATATTGCATACCATTGCCTTTGTTTCTAAGTGAAAACAGAAGCAATATTTTTTGTTTTTTTAATTGATGACTATACTATACTATAGTAATTGATACTATTTCCTTATCTGGCTGCAATTGAAAGAATCATGATAAATTTGGAAGTGACTGCAACTATTTCAGGGAAGCTAAACAATAAAATAATCTTCATGTGTATGTGTTATACTTAACAGGGAATATTGGAGGTCAATATTAAAGAAATCCTTACCCCATTTTTGTGTGTTCAATTTCTCTGTTCTTCATTTGTTGGAATATAGTGCTTTTTAGTAAGCTTTCCCAGATTTCCTCTTTTTTTAAAAGTGCAAGAATCTGTACAAATTTATGTATAGGAATTTGCATATTATAAACACCCACATTAGTTTATATACACAAATACTAGCCACTCATGCAGTAGCATTAACAGAAAAGTGCTTGCAAAATAAGTACAAATAAATCAATTAATTTGATTTTTTTAAAAAGATATAGCTGGTATTCATTTTACATTTTTAATGGAAGTTCCTCTTCTAAAGTCTATGGTAAGTTTCCTGCCCCTACCCCTTCACCTAATTCTGCAACACAGGAAGTCACAGAAACAGAGGCTAAAATGATAATGTCTTAACTTTAGAGAGAATCACATTTAATTCTTTACAGGCGTAAGAAGAGTAGCTTTTTCTTCTCTAGAAATAGCAGTAAAATGTAGCATGAAACCAGTAATAGCTAATCTGACTAACTGTTGACTGTCATCAAGTGGGAGCAGTCTGATCCTTCTCATATTCACATTAAGTCCTAGCCAGAAAAAAAGGTAGAATTATGCAGGGCTGTATAGACTCATCAGATGGAGGAACCAGAGGCTTCAGCAACTACAAGCTGTTAGACTGTCATAACTAGGACGATGCATGTACACCTTCGGTTTAGTTAACACCTGCTAGAAAGCTTCCATCTAAACCAGATTACATTCTTCATGAAAAACATGTGCAATGCCACTTTTTTTCCATTTTAGCAGGTCGTATTATATATATATTATAAAAAAAAAAAAAAAAAAGAAGAGTTCAGTGCTTGGCTTGCAAATCCATACTATCAGACTCGCCTTACCTGGACCTCTATAGTTTATGCTGGGATTCTCCCTATCCCCTATCATAGCATTAAAATTACACAAAATGAATATTATATGACAACAAAACCCTTCCACATTCAATGCTAATTCTGTCACCATTTTCCATTACTTTTCACATTTAACAGTGTCCTGTGAAGTCTGTTTCATTTACCTCCTAAATTTTTAGCCTGTTTGCATGGTTTCCTGACACACCAGTAGAAAAGATGCATTTATGAAAATCCCTGGATAAGCTAATTACAGAATAAATATGTAATGGAAAAAAAAACTGTACCTAATACTCTGATTTTTTTTTTTTAAGCAAATTGCAGTTATAAATTGACAATGCTTTCTTTAAAAAGCGGTGAAATAGACTGGGAAAAGCCTCAAACACAATGAAGTAGTTCTTTGCTGATACAGAGTCCCAGCCACAAGCAACAGTCAGCCATCACACAGAGAATAATCCCGCATACTCTTCAATGTAGATCTAATATTTTACATAACAACGAGCTAGAGATGCTCAACTAGAGCCCTTAATCCAACCACTCTATGCAGAGGTCAGAGATCATGTGATTTAACAGTTTTGTTTCTTCAAAGCAAGCATCCACAGCCAGTGGACTGCTTCCTAGTCATTTACTTACAGATGCTCCCAAATGGAAGTGCTGTACTTCAGGAAGCAGCTTTACAAGTAGGCTTTTCAGGCGCCTTTATTTACACACGCAGTGTCACCAGCAACTGTTATTTACATTTTCTAGCATTTGTAAAGGTTAAAAAAATTAAAAGCTTAAAATACTGTAGTTTAAACCTTGCTCTAAAGTTTTGTTTTGGTCAGCAACTTACATTAACATGTACATACCTCTATTTTGGCTTTCTTTTCATGGAGTGTTGCACTATGTTCTCAATGAAAATCCCAGGATTTCAACAGAAATAAAAAGCTATTTTTGCCACATGATTTAAATAGGCCTAGATCTCAGAGTATATGAGCTTGCAGACCTCTCAACATAAAAAAAAAAATGAGACACCTAGCATTAGCAGTCAGTCATCAAGACAGTAACTTAAAACCAATTATGCATTTCACTCTTTTAAAGTGCTAAACTTCAAAAATGCACCTGAGTACATACCTAGCTCAATCCTGATCCTCAGCTACTTGGAGGGAAAAGAGCTCTCCTCTTTTCAAAATACCCGGAAAAGGATATTCTGAAAATTCTTTTTCAAAGATCAAGATTCCTCATTCAATTTGCAAACCTGGTAACATCACATATTCAAAAAAGTATACTGAAGGTTCTGCTTTATGCAGCAAGTATTTGCCAAAGCCACACTCAAATTTAAATTATGCTGCTTAGTGAGTTTATAGCTAGCTTGTCACTGAGGAACAGTGAAAAAATTAAATCAAGAATTAGAGCACTGGCAAGTGCACATGACAGAATGAGCAGTCAGTCTTGCTCTGGACCCTCTTTTCTCCTTGGCAGACACAGGAGAAAAAAGAAGAAAATTAGTACAAGTTGCACTCAAGTCCTCCTGGAAAACTTAAATTCACCATTCCCACCACAACCTTGAACCAGCAAATGGAGCGTCAAATCAATAGCCAACTAAGCAAACTCTCATTCTCACTTGTGATAAACACACACTGGTTCATCTACCACAACTAGTAAGTGCATGAAAGGTGCTTCTAGTCATGCTGATAGTCAATTTTCTGCAGTATGGGGGACAGCTTAGCAAATCTGTGGTCTGACAGTTAAGAACAGTGTCATTCTATACAACTCATAACCTTCCAAACAGGTCACACCAGCTCACCCTCTACCTTCTGTCACTACTGTGTGCACCTGATCTGACAATGAGTAGGTTTAGTGATCCAGCAGAAAGTTATTCACAATTTGTTTTTATTATATGCGTTTTCTACTGATTTACTTCCCTGAACTGGTTCATCCAGGGACCAGACAAGCATCATTGGCAGATGTCTGCAGCTGGATGTGTTTAAAGCTAGGTTTCACAATCAGCTTAAGTCAAGCTAAAACTGACCTGCTATTAGAAGGGGCAGTCACACTCACCATCCTGGCTGCACATTCTCCATCACCTCTTCCCAGTTCTCACAACAGCAGAGCAATGATTTCAGTTCGATCAGGTCACAGACTCACAAAGCAAGAAGTACCCTAATTAACCTACTGGCTGCACAACTGCAAGAGCTAATCCCAGGAAGGGTAAAGGACTGTGTTTGCATTCCACTGTGGCTTCAGACCAGCTTAAACTCAATTGCAAAACCACACCCTTCAAAACCAGCAAGACAAGTGTTTTCAAAGAAGGCTCTGATGTCCTCTCTCTTTTGGTACTGCACTCCCTCCTTGAGTCATCTGAATCTTCCCCTGGTCTTGAGCAGCCTTCCAAGTTCTGCCCACAGCATTCTCACTGCCCTCCATTTTTGGTATCTCACCCTTTACAAATGCAACCAAGAAAACACTTCTAAAGACCTCAGGGCATCCTAAAGTGTAAGAAGAAATTACTACATTTCAAAATTGCACAAAACAAATTGTAATCTAATGTTACACCACATACTAGGCATGACAGGCCTGAAGGTTCAATTCAGCCAGACTCCCTCTGACGTCAGAAAAATCCTTCGACTTTGTTCTACACTCTCATCTGTAACACACCCCAGCATTTCTCTCAACTACAAGGATGGAATGAAAGTCAAATCTTTGCCTCATACTGTTTTTGAAAAGCAGCAGAGGACAGCGTGTCCCCTGAAATATCAGTTACTGAGGCTGCTCCCATCTAAACATGTCAGTACCAATGACAATATTATCTAGTTTTCAATCAAACAGCAAACAAACATTTTCCTCTTTAATCCCCTAAAATGGATTCTGCAAAGTTAAAATGTAACCCTCTTCCACATTTATCATGTCTTCTTACTTTTCTGAACCAACAGGTAAACACAGTGAAACAAATGCTGTTCAAAGACTAAAATTCTGTGAAATCTGAGAGAAATAAAGTCTGTGCTTAACAATTAAAGGCAACAGTCAACACAAATTTAAGTCAAACCAGACATTTCTCACTGATGCTTTAAGAGGGTCTGCTCCAGAAAGCTAAAAATTAATTACTGTCCAAATTAGAAAAAAAAAGTAGAACAAAAACCGTAAATAGTTGAAATCCATTTTTACATGTTTTACAAGATGCCTGAGAAGCCAAAAATGTTACCACTGAGAAAAAACCCAGAGTGGTGAAAAAATGAACAGTTTATAAGGGAAGTGAGAACAACTGTTTAAAAAAGAAATCTTGTAAAAATGGCAAGAGAAGCATTTACAATAAGTGTTACAAATTAGAAAAACACAGAAAACTGAAAGGCAAACAAAAGGGTACAAGACACCCCTATCCTTAGAAGGGCAAGCAGAATCCTAACAACACAAGGAACGGACAAAAGTTGTCAAGATTACAATATAAGAATGACAGAAGTGTCCATAAAACCACAAAACCTGAAAATGTTCTGTAAGCACAGAACAAAAACAGCTGAGGAGAATCCAGAAAATTTAAATCACATCTTGTTGCCATGATAAAATGCTTGCTATTTATCAACAAATATTATTAAACTTAAGTACAGGTTGTTTACATTAACCATATAGTCCAGAAGTTATAAATACTGTTTTTCATTAAGCCTGAAGAAACTCTGGTGATCTGGATAAAAGATAGCATGGGTTATAAATGGTTACCATTTTAAGTTATTGCTGGCTTTTCTAGGTTTGATATAGAATTAACATAAAAAGCAAAGACTAGTAATGCTAAGCACCATGGTTTCACAGAAGAATAAACCCAGCGCTTTCAGTTGATAAACTAGTAGTAATGGCCAAACACAGTTAACGTCCAAAGTGTTTGATTTAGTATTGTCTGATGTTTTGATTAAGAAATCAGAATATAAAGAAAGTGAACATGGTCTATTTTGCACGTATTAAAAATCAGAGATGTGTGAGCTTTTTTGTTATGATTCATTCTGTGACTATTACACATACTGTCCTAGTTAAGGACTATGCTGGCCAAAAAAAAGGCTCTTGCTCTTTTCACTAACTCACATTTTTAAAGCCTATGGGGAGTGTTAACATGAAAATACTATGGAGAGGACCCTAAGCATCCTACAGAGCTTGTATTTTGACCCCACCCTACTTAATGGCTGTCTGCAAACTAGGACTAAACAACAGTTAGCAGTAAGTTTTGTAGTGAGGAGGAAAAGGGGAATAAATAATACTCTATTTCTGATACAATGTAGTTTATATTACCTGGAGAAGGTTGGGACAAGCCATAATAAAGTTTTTTATATAGCAACAAAAATGAAGACCCATCCAGGAAACTATCCAGAAAGCACTGAAGAGGCTTGGAGGTGGATAACCATCTGGGCACAAGCTTCCAGTGTGATGACGTTCCCAACAAGACCAGTGCAATGGTCTATACAAATGGGGAATGCTTAGTAAGAATGTGAAGTTACTTTACTACCGCAACTGGCCCTCGCATGACTATTAGAACAGTGCACTCTCCTCACGCTCACTACTACAATGCTATTGCACTCAAGAGCAATGCCATGAAAACCCTGAGAATGAAAGAACATGTCTGAACGAGAGACTCAGAAGGGTCAGTAGGACTGCAGACCATAACACCAGCATAGGGGTCTGATAATCATCAGTGTATTGAATAAATGCAGACAGACCTATATTTGGATAGGCATCTCTCAAGATGTAATGAATAGAAACAAATTAAATTCAGACCAGAAACAGGTTTAAACCTTAAAGACACTAATTAAATTTGGGGGCAACTTGCCCAGCTATACAATATTATCTGTTACTGTAGGATTTTGCTTATTTTCTTTTTTACTTCATAAGTAGTATGCTGGCTATAAAATTAATTAGTTCATTAGAAAACCCTCAGTGCCTGCATTAGAAGGTTGGATTAGATCTGCAGTCCCCTCTGACCTCACACTATGAAGCTAACCACAATACACAAATCAAGACTCAACTTTCCTATTAGGCATGTTAATTTGTCTGAGACTTCATGGTTCCATACTCCTTTTTAAGTAATACAATAAATAATAACCAATCTTTGAATGAGCTCACAAATGTAAGCTCAGCCCTGAAGTGATCCTGACTAAACTACAGGGTAAGTCCCCTACCTTTACAGGACAACTGAGAACAATCTGCACCCTAATACAGCCCCAACAATATCAACAGAATCCCACAGGGAAGAAAGTCAGACTGCAAAATCAGACCTTTCACTGATACTTTGAACAGAAGAAATTAGAGCCAAAGCTATCTACAATAAGTTTACCTATTTTCTTCACACCACCAAGGAATACAAGGCAGTATTGTGCTTCTAACTTCCCAGGTAGTTACAAATTGAACGACAGAGAGAGAAACAAGGATAAGAATGAAGGCTTCCAGCTGGGCTAACTCCTGCCAGAGGGCATAACTCTTAAAATTTTCTTCCAACTTTGCAGGAAGATTTCTCTCTGACTTAGACTAAGCCAAACCCCCCACCACCATCATCTTTCACAGCCAAGACTTTTCTAATGCCAAAAGGTATCTGTAATAACCAATAACTTCCATCTCCCTCAAACATATCCCACACAACCTAACAACATTGGTGAATGCAGTACACAGCAGTAACAAAACAAGTCTTCCCTCCCAGAAACAGCTCTTACAACTTAGGAAGAGATGCAGCTGAAATATGCCAGGCAGTTCAGGCCATATTAGGCCACACACCAAGAGCATGTTCCAAACAAAAAGGAGTAATACAAACAAGATCCACTTCCTAAAAACTTCCCCCCACCACGTTCTCAGATTTCAAAATAAAATATCCAAGCTTATCATCACCTACCACAGAACAGCCAGGAAGTTGTTGTTCTTTAGAAGATCCAAAGAATTTAAAGCCAGAAAGCCTATTAAAATCATTTAGTCGAAGGATAACAAGTATAAATAGTATGAGTAGCATTCCCATACAAGGCCTACACTGTATAAATGGAAGCAGAGCTTGCCATTGTAACTCTCACCACAAACCTGAAGATTGAGAGAAGGAAACAAACTAGCAGGGACTAGTCAGTCCAGTGTTACCGTGCCACCCTAGGGTGTTCTCTGTCTCTTGTAACAGAGCTGCCACACCACACTGTAGGGCAGCCAGTGCCACGTCCACCCCAAGATCCACACCCACAGGACTCCCTCTCTTTGGTCATCGACGCACTTCACTACCCTGCTGAAGAACTTGTGTTTGGAAGAGGTGGTACATCACTCACAGAATTGGAGTCACCCCAACACAGTCTACACTCTCCTATATTCACAGATTTGAAACACCACCCAGTCATCCACGTGCAGAATTGAAAAGCTTGCACTTGGTCTCTAGAAAGACATCTAAACTCAAGCTGAAAACATCAAGAGCTGCATAATCCACCACTGCCCTCCTTTCTTCGTTACGGTGATTACTGACCCTCACCATTCACCACTTGTGCCTTTCAATTTGATCCCATCCAGCTTCACATTCCATCCACTGGATCTTGTTAAGTACAAACTGAATAAAGCACTGCAACTCAGTAAGATATTATTTATATGGGGCAAAAAAGGTGCTTCTCAATACTTCTGATAATGGGAACAGTTTCGGGTTTTTTTTTCCCCCAAGCCTTTCACCGTAAGACATTATTAAAATAATTCTTAACTCTTCCACACTCTTCATTGTTTAGCAATGACTTTCAAAGACAAAACTGCATCGTTAATATTAGCCCATGCACAGCCAAAAATCATCTCCTTGCTCCTCATCAGTAAACCACCTTTAAAAAAAGAGAAGCCAAGGAATATATTACATATTTTTTAATCAAAGCATTAGACTGGGAGCTTCTGCCAAACTGCTTGTGCATATTTTATACCCTTTCAGTAAATAATTTTGAGGACACAATCCCATGCCTACGTTCCTTATCTTCAACACATTACTTCGAATACGGCTGCACTAAGGTGCACTTTGTTTTACTGACGTAACTTCATATGAGTTCTGGATGGTTTTGTACAGTTCTTTGGTCCTCTCTGCTTAGTACTTATCCATCTTATTCATCTGCAAGTTTTATTAATGACAATTTTGTTATTCCTTCCAAATAATTCATGAAAAAAGTCTTGAGTCTAATAGATTAACTCCTCCAAGAATTTCAGGAACAACGACATTCAGGAATAATTCTCCCTAGCAACTATTTCCAAGATGTATCAGTTAGCCAGCAGTTCTCCATCCATTTAT
The DNA here is from genome assembly GCF_963921805.1 of Phalacrocorax carbo. NCBI lineage: Eukaryota > Metazoa > Chordata > Aves > Suliformes > Phalacrocoracidae > Phalacrocorax > Phalacrocorax carbo. The sequence goes on along the minus strand of NC_087513.1, from coordinate 42,768,632 downwards.
TGTATTGTATAGGATCATTTTATGAGTATTACATGAGCAATTGACATTATTTGTTGTACTTCACCACTAAAGCGATATTTACATGCTTCACTGTTCCACTAGTAATCTTACAACAGTGCTAGTAGAAAACAGTGGGATCTACATTGTCATACTAAACTGAACTTGTGACAAGAAGAAATAAATATCCTTTGAAACAAGTGACTATTATACAAGTTCAGCTTGCTTTCACATGGGAGGGATGGAGGACCATGAATTCAGTTGGCAAGATACCAGAGAAAACCCACCAAAAGCTGTCCCACCATCAGTTTCCGAGGACATCCACATTTTCAGCAGTGTTTCTACCTCTTCTTACCAAAATTACTTGACTCACTTTTAACCTAAGCCTTTCACAAATAAGTAAATAAATAGATCTTCCAGCACTCCAGTATTTAAGTAATTTCATTATTCCCAAAACTATCTTTCCTACAAGATTAACGCTGTGTTCATAATATCTCATGGCAAAATGCAAAGCCATAGAGGCCATAGAAAAACAAACACTTCCAAAAAAGCCCCTCAAAAAGCTTTTAAAGTAATCCAAATTATTCAAAACAAGAAGACAATGGGAAGCAAAAGTCTCATCTAAGAAAAAAAAAGGCACAGAAAAAATCTGAAAAAAATGCATGACAGAACAGTATCATGAAACATAAGGAACTAGGCAAGTTTTTGAAAATCCTACAAAAAGCATCAGTTTTATATGTATACAAATGAAAGAACTGATTATATGCTCCAATGTCACTACTTACATAAGGACACGGTGCTCTTTTCTTAAAAGGTGGAAATCACTCAGTGTTAAGGCCCCTGACCTTCAAAAATGACTGAACGCAGATGTGCTACGTTGTTCAGTGGGCAGGTCTGTGACAACACAGCTTTGCTATGGTACAGAACCCTCAAGCTTTTAAACAGACACTCCAGAAATGCTCTTTTAACAGCCTTCTTCACCACCAACATTAAAAACACCCTTCTCTTTTAAAGCTTATCTGCAAAGGGATTTTAAGGACTAAGAGAACACCCACTGAAATCCATATAAATACTACCCTGTGAGTAAGATACAGCCAGATACCCAGTATTTCCAGAAAAATCAAATAAAAAAACCTTCAAAACTCGTTAGAGAAGTGATATTTATTGCATATAAAAAGATTCAGGTTGGTGTTACATGACACAAGACATATTAACTTCTTTCCCCATTGTCTTTACATACACCAAGGGAAGAGTATTCTACCAGATTGCTCAACTAGCAAAAGTCACCAATTTAAATTGAGACATTTTTGTTCACTATACAGTAATTACTCTAAGTTAATTTAACAAATACTATTCTTCAATTTTTAAAACACAATGGTTTTCTAACAGCCTGTAGAGACTTTTTATTCCATTTTACAGTTTTAGACTGCCCATCTAAAGTTTCCACAAGTTAAGAACATTTTCTTTCAAAGAACGTCAACATCCAACAGCCTGGATCGTTACTGAAAACTTCTGTCACTTCTGAAAAACATCAGACACTGCAAATGAGGGAACTTCTCCAGTTAGTCTGAAGTAACATCTAACATCAGTCTTCAAGCATCACTCAAAAAAATAAAAGAAAATTAAAAAAAAAAATCAAGACACTTACTTGGGGTGCTTTGCTACTTAATCTTCAGAACAGACAAGTCTACTTTAAAGTCATAACTGAGCACAGTTTGGAGCGGTAGACAAGAGCGGGTAGGATACACAATCACATATAGAGGCACATAGACCCTCTTCAGTCATCAAGAAAACTAGAAGTATCTTTAAGATGTCGTTTACGGAAGAAGCGTACCATCTGTTTAGCAAACCTGGAGCCTGGCATAAGCACAGATCTTTTTTGTGGGCTGAAAATATCAATTCTTAAAATCCTTAACGTATCAGGTGTCAAGTCCACACGCAAAAGGTTTTCTAAATTGTTTAAAATACATTTCAAAGCAACCATAGCAGTCCTCAGGAATGCAGGCGTGCCGTTGTCAAAGGTGGGTGGCACAAAACAAGGGTAAAGATGTGACTCGGAACGACCTCTACTCGTTACCCGTACGCGCTCCCCCCACCGCCCGGCCAACACATCGGCAAAGGCGGACCGTTGCTTCCCGAATAAACCCCACGGCGCCGGGACGGGTCGGACTGGGCCCGACCCTCAGGCCCGGGCCACCAAAGCGCACGAGGAAGCGTTTATTCCTCCCTCTCCTCCTCTCCCGGGCCGCCGCCCCCCGGGGCGGCGGGGGCCGGGGCCGAGTCCGCCCGTACACCGGGCGCTGCTGCTGCTCGGGGCCGCCGGGGCGGCGGCAGCGCTCCGGGGCGGCCCTGCCCGCCGAGTAGCGGCGGGGTCGCGGCGGGCCGGACACAACAGGCGGCCCCACCGCCTGCCTCACCTCCCGGCCCGGTACCGGGCGGGACCGCCGCCTCCGGAGACGGCGCCACGGGAGGGCCCGCGGCGGACCCTGCCCTCCTCACCGGCACCGCACCCTCCGCCCCTCCCGGCCACCTCCTCCCTCCCGCGGCCCGGCCCACCCGGCCCCGCCGCCGCCGCGCACACCCAGGCCGGCAGCAGGGAACGGCGGCGCACCTCCCGCCCTCCGCGCACCCGCTCCGCTCCACTCCCCTCCGGCGGCGGCGGGGCGCCGTCCCGGGCGCGCCCCGAGCCCGCCCGCCGCCGCCGCCCAGCGGGGCGCCCTCACCTCCGGGTGCAGGATGGGGACGCAGCCCGCTTCTTTCTCGTACTCCTCCAGAGGCGCCGCCATCTTGGTGCGAGCCCGCCGCCCGCTGCATGCCGGGTAATGCGCGCGCGCCCGCCGCGCCGCCGCCCGACCCGCGCTCTCTCGGTCGGTCCGTCGGTCGCGCGCGCCCACCCCCGGCGCCCCCGGCGGAGGGAGGGCGCGCGGCCGTGAGGCGGCCCCGGCCCCCCCCCCGGCCGCTCCCCGGCGGCCTGGGCAAGGGCGGTGCCGGGGAGCCGCCTCCGCCGGGAGCGGCGGCGCAACGGGCGCTAACGGGCCTGGGGCTGCTGCTTGGGGCTGAGCCGGCGGGCGGGTTGCACAGCGGAGGGCAGGCTCGGGGCTGTGTGGCCGGGTCTCCGGGTTAGACCTCGTCCATGCCCTGCCCGCTCGCCCGCCCGCCCGCCTTCCCGCCCGCCTTCCCGCACCGGGGCAGGCAGCCGCCAGCCGGAGAGAGCGCAGGTCTTTCTGCCGGCGACTTTGTTGTCTGGATCAGTGTCAGTGCTCCTGAAACGAATATTCAGTATCATTTAGGTTTGAGGAGAGACTTCAGCTAAAGTAAGTTCTTTACAATTTGGAACGAGAGCAAAAGGAGAGCTTTCCTGTACATGCAACGTTGATTTGGTTCCAGACGTTATAGGTAATGCCTGTCCAGCTTTCTTTGGAAGTTGCCTTCATGCCCACTCGGTAGCAAAGGGAGCTTGGGGAGAAATCAAGAGAGTTTTTATAAGGTGTTCGCTCTCGGCTGCAAGAACGGTTGAACCCTCTCACGGCTCCGAGGACGCCTGGAAGGGATTCCCTCCAAATACTTGCCCCAACCGAACCGGTGATTTCTCACGCCCTGTCGCACACACAGTCCCGATGGCCAAACCCTCCGCTGCGGATTTGGGGGTCAGATTACATCGTGTGGGAAAATAGGCTTAGTTTGTCATTTCTGTTCTTACAAGCTGTGTAATACACATACAGCCAAGACTGGGAATCCTAAAGCTCTTTATTTCAAACTTCATAAAAAATGTTTTTGCAATTACAGGATGTTATCACTAGTTTGACCGCTGCTTGATATTGTTGTATCTATGGTAATCTCATTTGCCTTTGTGAGAAAGGGACCTTTAGATAGCACATTTTGTTGTGTCACAATACATTAAGCTCATCAGCCTAAAACCCCGCAATGATATTCTCTTCATTACTCTTTCCTGTCTTGTACAAAATGTAACAAAGAAGCACTAATAAAATCTGACTACAGCATTATTAAAATGATAAACCATAAATATCTTTTTGCTGTATATTTATATTTCATATTCTCAGGAAGAAGAATGAGGCAGGATTTAGAACCTGGGGGTGTGAAACAGGTCTGAAAGCAGAGACTTGAAACCGTAAGGTACTGAAGTGCTAAAAGAGCAGAGCAAGACACAGAATATGCAGGAGAGGATCTTTTTTTAACTGTGTATATTATTAAATGAACCAGGGCTTAGATATAATTTGCAATCTGATTTGCCTGAAGAGGGTTTTAAACCCCCTGCAAACCCCAGAAATAGAGGATCTGTCAATCACGGCAGTTCCTCACTCGTATTTATAATAAAAGTAAGGGTGACAAAATAACCAAAAATCTTTATAGTATTTTTACTATGCAGATTATTTTTCCTTGCAAGTCTAAAGAAGCTGTGCTTCATCCCGTGGCTCTGAACTGGATTGTAAATGCATACGCTGACGTCTGCCTTGGTATTTATACCCTGTTCTTCACAGGTCTACACATTTTGAAACCAATTCTGTTCTCAGAGACATCTGTACGGAGAATTTTTGCCATTAAACTTGAGATCTCATCTGTATATATAGTTCATGTGCAGGATATAATAATATCCTTCTTCAGAAGCGAGTGTCCCCTTTGCCACCAAGCAACAAGAACTAGAAGGCGGGAGCGTGCTAAGGTGTCTCTGCATTAGAGCTCTTCATTCAAAAGCTAGTGGTGATTCAGAAGTTGAAGTTTTCCACACTTGAAGCATTCCCTGCCCTCTCCTAATCTGTAACACACTTGCTTGGAAACATTGTTCTTCGCTGCTTTATGTTGCCATTGCCGGCAGGTTAACATCAGTGCAGAGTAAGTGAACAGCAGATACAAACCTGACAACCCGCTTCGGTAACAAAGTTTATACCTATTTTCCACAAATCAAAAAGGCTGTAAGGTTAGATGGTTTTCTGGACTCTGGCAAAAATTCACTTTCTGACCTTGAACCGTTATCCCACTCCTCTATGTTTTACTTTGCTCATTTGTAAATCAAATGCTGTGTCACCTAATTCAGAGGGGTACTCTGAGAATTTATTATCGTTGCAGAGCAATTTAAGGCTTTCAGATTAAAGATGCCTTGTAAATGCCAGGAATTATTGTTGATCAATGGCAGAAAATGCTCTTCTGCATGATTGCATTGAACAGTCGGTAGCTGATGTGTGTTTTCCATATTGACCAAAGAGGTTTCATCCAGTGCTACTTACTAAGCATGAAATAGGGATGGGCCTGTAATATTGGCTAAATACCACATGCACTAGAAAATTATTTTAGATTCTAGTCTGACAAAAGGAAAACACAATTCACCAACAGCACGGTCACACAGATCTTCTTCCCTTTGTTTTGCTTCCCATTAATCACTGTGAGAAGGGGCACAAGGTCTGGACACCTTTTAATTTTCAGGTGAGCTGAAACACAGCTTAACTGGGAAGTCAGTAGCACAAAGTCTTACAATTCTCTGTTCTGCAGCATGAGTTTTACCTTTTTTAACACACTATTAGGGGAAAAATCAAACCTTTGGCAAAGGCAAGATATATTTATAGAATACACATCCATACACATGGTTCAGTACTAGGGATGAGTGTGCAGCTATTTTAGCTCCTCTCTTCCACTAAACTGTGAAATGTGACAGTGAAATAAAAAACATTTAACATACATGGCTCAGTAGTAGTTTTGTATTATGGTGTTACCACTTAAACCAACTAAAAGTGCGAGTAAACAATGTTTACCTTTGCAACTAAATATTGCAATTAAAGCTAAGTATTTGCTCTCACGGGCAGGCCAAACTTAAAGCGAAAATATTGGCATGTCTCAGTACAAAAATAGGTGCTAAGTCAAAAATACCCTACCTAACCTTACAAGAATTAATATCTTTAGAAAAGCTGTGTTTGTCCTTTACTTTTCATACACAGTTTTCATTAATCCTATTCTAATGAATACATTATGAGATGGATTTGCCACCATACTGAGGCCTCTCTGAAATTTTCCACAGTCACCAAAAAAACTAGCTTCAATATCAGGGGCTAAAACATCTGGGGAAACCATATCGTGTTCCTGTTCTCTGAGTTTGTTTGCAGAGGAGCTATGAGTAACTATATGCATTATTCGCTACCTACACCACATTTTCTATTCATGTCACTGTTTGAGCCGTGTGTTTTCTGTATCAGAAATGGCACCCGTCCATCTAAATGTGTGTACCGAACTGAACGTGTAAAACGTGTCATTCTGCAAGGGTTTATCCAAGTCTACGCTTTCTCTCTGCATTCACTCCTAGATG